>NC_058132.1:37565798-37581990 GCF_016433145.1 Gracilinanus agilis
ACACACACACACACACACACACACACACACACACACACAAACGAAACAAAAAATAGTGCTTTTTTCCCTTTCTGGTTGAAAAAGAAATGTTTCTAGGGAATTTCAGCCAACCGTTCCAGGAATCAAGGAGATTTGGTCATCCATATTACAGTGTACGTTCCCATTTGGAGCCTGCACACTTTCTAGGTTTATGGAGCACAGATTTTTGGAATTTTTGTGTAGTGTAGCTTTTTCCTCACAGTTATGCCTTATTATCCTGCCCAGAGAGCAGCAAAACCAAGAAGATCACAACGAAAATTCCTTACATCTTTGCAGGCATTCAAAGTTTGTTCCCTGATTCAGATCCACCTTTCAAAATCGCATGAGTTTACAGATGGAAGGATCATATATATTCATAGAGCTACAGCTAAAAGGGACCCCACTGACCATCTAGTCCAATATGCACCTTAAAAGGATCCTGGTACAAGGGACCCAACAAGTTGTCATCTGACTTCCATTTGAAGGAAAGCTTTCAGCAGGGATTAGGGGAGGGGGAGAGCCATCTTCCAAGGCATTCTATTCCATTGCTGGACAGCTCTACTCATTAAATTTTCTTTTTGTCTGTTTTCCTGACATCAAGTCTAAATCTTCATCCTTGAAGCTTCTACTCATTACTCCTGCTTCTTTGGTTTGGCTTGGAACCCATGAAAACCTGGGATCCACTCCCACCTCTGACTTTTATTAGCTAAGTGACCCCGAGCAAATGGCTCTGAGAAACAGTTCCTCCAATTGTAAAATAGAGGGGAATGCTCTCTAAAAGCCCTTTTAGTTCTAATTCTATGATCCTAAAATCATCCTTCAGCATGGTACCTCTCAAACCACTTTCAACACAGTTAGCGAGAACCTCTCCCAACAGAAGTCTTTTTCAGGTTATGCATCCTCACTTTTTTAACTAGTCTGTAGATAGAATGAAGTCAAGGCCCTTCATTATCCCAAATACTTTGCTTTGGACACTCTCCAAACTGTCAATGTTCTTCCTAAACTGCTATGCCTAGACCTAAATTCAATACTGCAAATGTGGCACGATTAGGACCTGGGATGTAGAGAATGACTGTTCCTTCTTTATTCCCTAAAGCTAGGCTTCTTTTCATACAGCCCAAGATTGCATTAGCTTTTTTTGGCTGACAAATCATACTACTGTATTAGCCACATGCCACAGCTGAAAGATCAGATGGTTCACATTGAGCCAGATCCCTGCCTTGTCACTCAGGCTTTTTCCAAGGATGATTTGTCAAGTGAATTTGTCCTTGTTACCCAGAGGTCTTCAGTGTCCCTTTTGAAATGTATGCATAGAAAGATAAGAGGCAAAGGCTGATGATGGACCAGCAAGTTGAGCAAAGATGAAATTTAATTGCAAAGTGAAGGAAATCATTAGCAGATGAAACAACTAGATCAGCTCCTTCTCTTTCCTGTCCTACAATTGGGTGGCCTTCAGAAAGCCAAATTCTGTTTGATACTGATTTTTGGATCAGATGGAAACACCACCACCTTCTACATGTACATAGGTATTTCTGATCCACTCAGCTGCTCCCCAGGCAAAATTACCAAATACATACCATGCTATGGATTTGTTATACATACTTATGCAGTTTACTTTTTTTAAACCAATAAAGCATAAGCTCAATGAAGGCAAGGATTATTTCATTTTTCTCTGTGTCCTCAATAACTAGCACAGTACCTGACATGTAATCAGCATTTAATAAATTATTGTCAGTTAACTGATGGATTCTCAGGAATTTATCTCCAATTCATAACATTATCTTATAATACTGTAAGGTTCTTGAACTCAGGGACTCTACAAGTAAATATTTTTAAATAAATACATTATTATTACTTTTTATATATAATATTATTTATATATAAATTATATTTATATTTATATATATATAAATATATTTGTAAATATATATTTATATATAATACTTTATATATATAATATATTATTATTATTACCATTATTAATAATTTATATTCCCAGCACCTAGCACAATACTTGACATATAGTAAGCACCAAATAAATGATGGTTATATGAGTGATTGAATCTTAGAAAGATATCTCCAATTTACAAAGTCATTGAATTGCAAAAATGTAAGTTCTGGGGCAACTGCAACTAGGTGGCTCAGTGGATAGAGAGTCAGGCTAGGAGATGGGAGATTCTTGGTTCAAATGTGGTCTCAAACACTTTCTACCTATGTGACCTTGGGCAAGTCACTTAATCCAGGTATGGAGTCCTTGTCACTCATTTGCCTTGGAACTGATACTCAGTATAGATTTTAAGAGAGAAGGTAAGTTTTTTTTTTTATTTTAGAAAGAAAGAACCTAAGTTTCTTAAAAGTGGGGTCATTTTTTTCTCTCTGTATCTCCAGTATCTAGCAAAATGCCTGACATAAAGAAGTACAATCACTCCTTGTTGAGTATTTGGACTAGATTTTCTGACTCTTGTTCCAATAACAAAAATTAAGATGAGATCCTGCATTCTGTGTGATTGGTGAACTATTTCACTGGATCTCAGAGTTAGAAGGGTACTCTAAAATCATCTACTCCAATGGGCACTTGTCAAAAAGTCTCAATTACTACACTCTTAGCAAGTGATCATCCAAGTTCTTCTTGAAGCTTTCGAGAAACAGGAAATCCAAGCCTGACCCTAACCTCTTGACTCACTTTATGAGTAAACATTTATATAATGTCTTCCATATGATATTTGAATATTATACTTTGTGGGGGCATAGGGGTTATAAACAGTAAAACACTAAAACTAGTTCAGGGATCTCTTTGCCTCAGTTTCCCCATATGTAAAATGGGGTGGTGGTAATTGTAATACCTACCTTTTATGGTTATTGTGAGGATGAAATGAGTTAATAATAAAGTACTTACCCTAGTGTCTGGCACATATTAGGTGCTACACAAATGGTATTTCTTTTTATTATTATTTGGAGCTGAATGGGACCTTAAAGGCTACAAAGGATGACCTCTTCATTTTAAAACTAAGAGAACTGAGGTGGTCAGTGGTTATATGTCTTGCCTGGCCAGCATCATGTAGTTGTTAAGTATCTTAGGCAGGATTGAAATTCAAATCTTTCTGATCCTAAACTCAGACATTCACTGTACCACCTAGCATAAGCCCCCTAGACTTCACATCAAAAGTAGTGGCCAAAGAACCCATTCCACTTCTGAAGAGCCTTAATTATTAGAAAGCCTTGTTATTGTTGTGGTTGTTGCTGTTGCTGATGTTTTCCCTGAAATCAATGGGTTTTCCTCTTTCAGATTTCCAACCATCCCTCCTGGCTCTGTCTTCTGAGGCTAGTATGTAATCTGTCTTCCACACAATAGTCCTTCAGGTATCTGATGATGGCTTTCATGTATACTAAGGGCTCAAGTCCTACCTGTGTAGGTTTCCTATCCACTCCATCCTCAGTGAGTGGTACTCCAATCTCCACTTGAAGATGCCCAGTAAAGGGACCTGATTACTCTGATCTATAAAGGAGCAACAAAGCATTCTAAATACTGCTCACAAGTGGATAAATAAATACCAACTCCAATGAAATTATCTAAGCCCTTTGGCAAGGAGGCTTCCTTTTCTCTCCTTTTACACATATTCTATATACCAACTTATTGCCCCTCTTTTCTGGTCCAAAGTATCTCATTCCTTTTTGGAAAGTAAGGAGAGAGAGAGAGAGAGAGAGAGAGAGAGAGAGAGAGAGAGAGAGAATTTGTGAGCAGTTTCATGAAGATATTAGATTGGAAAAAACCCCACTGACTGTGTAGTCAGAAGGCCTGGGTTCAAATCCAGCCTCAGGCACTAACTCTCTCTGTGACCTTGGGCAAGTGGTATCACTTTCCTAGGATTCAGTTTCCTCATATTTAAAATGAGTTGGTTGAGCTAGGTAGCCCTCTGTGATTCCTTCTCCATCTAGATCTATAACTTCCTGACCCCCGTTTCCTACCTTTCCCTTCTTGGTAAAAGGAGGGATTTTGAGTTGATAGTCTCTCAGCTCCATTCCACACTTAATTATGTTGCTGTAGGACTGTGTTGGCAAACCTATGGAACATGTTCCATAAAGGGCACTCAGAGCCCTCTCTGTGGGCATGCATGCCATCACCCCAGCACAAAGTTTGCCAGAATTTGTTACTAGAAAGCCAGAGAGATGTGGGGCCAGGTTGCTCCCCATCCTCTTTCCATGGATACCTGATGACATTTCTCACATCACCTGCCTTTTTAAAAAGTTCACCATCACTGCTGTAGAAGTTGATGACAAAGCCTATCTCCTTGACCACATGAAAGACAGGCTAAACTCTTCCAGTGCCCTTTCTTCTACCTATTTTTCTCAGAGCTTCCTGAACTGTTTTGTTTTGAAAGATTTCAGAATAAAAAGGGCTTTATTTTGCAAACTTCTCTATTTTAAATTCATCTTAAGAGTAACAAAATAATCTTGAGACTTAAGCACTAGACAGCTCATAGAATTATAGAACTGATCAGAAGCCAAGACTGTTTCATTATTAATCAGTTTGGCTGCTTTCCAGAGTTGTTTCACATTGAATTATTGTAGTTGTGGTTCTGGTTCTGATTACTTCACTGTGTATCAATTCTTATAGTTCTTTCAAGATGTCTTTGATTTTCTACTTTAGCCTTACAGTACAATATTGCATTATTATTCCATTATGTTCACATGCTAAAATTTGTCAGGTCATTCTCTAATCAATTCATGTTTCTATTTTTTCCTTTATAAATATTTTGACCCATATGAAAAATTTCTTTCTGACTTTGACGTTCTTAAAATATAAGCCCCAAAATGAGATAACTAGGTCAAAGGGCAAAACATTTTCATAACTTTTGTAACCTAATCCCAAATTTTGTTTCCAGAAGAGCTAGACTCATTTGCAGCTCCACTGACAATGTATTAGCAAATCTGTCTTACTCTAGTCCTTCCAACTTTGCCTATTTCTTTCTTTTATGATATTTGTCAATTTAATAAGCATAAAGTAGAAGTTTGGAATTCCTTTAATTTGTATTTCTATCATCACTAGTGCTTCGGAACATTTCCCCTATGTTTTTGTTTTCTTAGTTTGTAATGCTTTTGGAAACAGCCAAAAGAGTTCACCCTTTGAACTCTTATCCATTAGGGCTAGCATCTCTTTTTTTTTTGTACTTCAGAAAAAGTAGAAACACTTTAAATGCATGAGTAATCATCTTCAAGTAGTTCAATCCAAGTGAAAAACCTACAGATTTCATTCCTAAGAAAGCTTTTCTATCCATGAGACACAGCCAAAGTCTTGTCAGAATCACCACATGCTTAGATATACCAAATCAAAGGTTGTAGTGTTTACCCTTAATGAGTCTGAGATGTAGGCAGCAAAATGGTGTCATAGTACACAAAGCACTATGTCTAGAGTCAGACATCCTAAATTCAAAACTGGGGTCAGAAACTTACTAGCTGTCTTACTAGTTGGGCAAGTCACTTACCAGGTTTCCCTCGATTTCCTCACCTGTAAAATGGGAATAATAATACCCACCTTATAGGGTGTGCATGAATATGTAGGTATGGGTATATAATAGATAGAGAACTTTGCAAAATTGTTTCAGTACTGGCCTTCATTTATCTTGGAAGTGAACATAGATGTCATCTAGTCCAGCTTCCCGATTTTACAAAGAAGGTAACTGAGGACCAGAAAATGGAAATGATTTATATGGTATTGGATGGGTAGTATATATCACTTCTTTATGCAGTCTATGGCAAATATATATATATATATATATATTCATATGTATATATAGGTGTGTGTATTACAGAAATATATACATAGATACATAATAAATAACAAGAACAGACAAGGAAATTTTTCCTTTTTTATGGTAGAAATATTGGTTGCCAGGTTTGCCACAAAAGCAATATATTTGTTTGGATCTCTACCACTTGCCCCCTCACCCTGTTTCTTTTCCATGCCCCCTACTCACAATCACAAAAAGGAAGCCACATGAATGAGTGTAAAAATTGAGTAATATTCAATGAGTGTGCAGTGATAAGACAACACAGCTGAGCTGTTACAAAAAGGCCCTTCTATTTCTCATGTGGGAGTTTGCAGGTGGATTTGAGAGATCAAATGAAATTTAGCCAAAAAAAACAACATCAGCCAGGAAAGTAGTGCTTCTTCTTATGAGCTTGTACCTGAATTCATCTTTTCACTTTTTTTCTCTTTCTCCAATTGTGGCTGAAACAACAAACTATTTACAAGTATGGGTGGGAAGGGGGACTCAGTTCAGATGTTTGGGTTCAGGAGTACCCGCAGTGCCTAGTGTAGTCCCTTGCACATAGTGAATATTTAAAAGTACTATAAGTTTAGAATTGTAAGGATCTAAGAGGCTATTTAGTTCATTTTACAGATGGAGAAACTGAGACCCAGAGAATTCAAGTGACTTGCCCAGGCTCCTACAGCAAAGTAAGTATCTGAGTAGGATTTGGACACAGGTCTTCCTCACTACAAGTTCAGCTCTCTCTGCTATAGTATTCCATCTCTAATTGATACTTCTGGAATGGAATTGAACTAATATGAATCATGGTTTAGGTACTCTTTGAATCTAGGGGCAATAAAGATGATAATGATGACGACGATGCTAGCTAGCATTTGCATTGTCCCTGCTATGTGCCAGGCACCGTGCTAAGTAAATTACAAATATTAACTTCTTTGATCCTCGCAACAAGCCTGAGAGGTAGGTGCCATCATCATCTCCATCTTATAGTTGAGGAAATTGAGTCAAATTTAATTTTAGTGATTAGAGATTAAGTGACCTGCCCAGGATCACATGAAACTAATATGCCTATTTTTCACAAGTTGCTTTGCTAAACAGGTACGTTGGACACAGATCAAGCTTGTTTTCAGCAAAGAGCCAATTAGGAGCGTACAGTGAGCCAGATAAATTCTCAACCCTTCTGGGGCTAGGGAGTCTCCACTCTGGATGTTTTCTGACATGCTTGTCTATTCACTTTCCTTTTTTAATAAATAACCTTTTTTAACTCAACTAAGATTTCTCTATATTTAACAGATGGGCTTTTCATATTTGACATTTGGCATAGTAGGCGGTATTAACCAAGTGGGAAACATTCCTTTTTAAAAAGGAAATAACAAAATGGGAAATTGAGTCAAGTTCTAAGTTGATCTTAACATAAGATCCATTTTTCTCATCTCCTAATATAGTAATCTTCTCACAAAAGCAAATGAGGTTAGTCTGCCACGACTTGTTCTTGAGGAAATCAGGAGAACTCCTTGTAATCACTATTTCTTTTTTTAAATATTTACTTACCATCTCTTTAATAATTCATTCTAGAATTTTTCTGGGAATCTCTGTTAAGCTCCCTGGCCTCTAGTTCACTGATTCTATTCTTCTCCTTTTTTTTTTTTGAAAAATTGGACAATATCTTCTTTTGTCCAATATTCTGGTACGTCTCCCAATTTCAACCGTTTTTCACTTGTCACTGGTGATAGTTCAGCAATCCCTTCTTCCAGTTTCTTTCAAAGCCCCAGGATATAGTTCATTTGAGCCAGCTGAAAAAAAAAATTGTCAAGGGCAATGAGGGGAGGCTCTTTTGCTATCTCTTGACTTATCTTGATTATGAACTCACTGTTGGGTACTTTTATTCTGTCATTTCTAGAGCAAAGACCATTCTCCTTGTCAGTGTAAACACAAACAAAATTAAGATTTGAGGAGCTCGGTCTTCTTTCTGTTGTCAGCATTACATATACTCCAAGCAATAATCATATCCCTTCTTGGATACTTTTTTCCTCTTCTAAATACAGCTTTAAAAACAAGTCTTTGTGTTGACCTTTGGATAGAAGCAGAACAAGTGCTTTCATCTGACTCATGAAGACCTTTGCAATTAAATAAAAGACCTGGAATAGGCCCAGGAGGGAATGGGTGGGGATTGCACACATTCCCTAGAAACTTTTTAGGCCTGAAATCCTGGAGTTCTCCCCTGGCCTGTTTCAGAAAATAGCCAGATCATGGCAGCCTGGGATTCCGTCTGTCCTACAGGCATCAAAATATGCAAATATTGTTTGCTCCTCATAGGGGTATCTTGAAGGTGTGGAGAGGCTGATATTTCCATATTTACCATTTCAGAACCTCCATACATGGACAGCTCTCATCTTGAGTTCCTGGTGGTATATCCATCAAGGCCTTCCTTCACCATACCCCATTCCCCTAAGTCTAGAATGCCGCCCTTCCTGAATTCTACTAGGTGAAAGCCTTCAATTCTTTCAAGGCCCAGATCATGGCCTTCATGAATTCTTCCCTGATATCTCCTCCATCTCTCTTCTCCAACCCAAGGTAAAAATTTTCTCTCCCTCCTCAAATTTCAAAATCACAATTTTAGACAATAGCATTTGTGTCCATCACCTTCTTCCCTTTACACAATTATATATAAATGTGAAATGTGAATATTTCAAATATGAAAATATCTGGTTGTGGTGCAAATTGAGCACTGGAGTTGGCAGCAGGAAGATATGTGTTCAGATCCACACTAGCTGTGTGACCCTTGGCAAATAGCTTAACCTTTTTAGGTCTCAGTTTCCTTGTCTCTAAGTGAGGGAGTTGAATTATATGTTCTTTGAAGTCCACTATAGCTCTAAATCTATGAAGTTTATATGGAATATCCCGGAATACAAATTCAAGTCAGGTTACTCTCTCTGTGCCTCACAATCCTCATCTATAAAGCTTGGATTCAGTGGCCTCTACAATTCCTTCCAGATTTTAGCTCTAAATCTATGATCTTATATTAGTTGTCCTCCTCGTCCTTCTCTTCCTCCTCCTTCTCCTCTTCCTCCTCCCATGGCTATTATGCCATGATTAGCTATTGGAGGAATAATTTTACCCTCAGTCTTCATGACTTTGAGGACATTTTCCCATTATTTAATGATACCATTTAATGTTCCTTCCTTTTACTTTGTATGTTTTGTGAGGACAGAGAGGGAATTGTTTTTCATCACTATAGCCCTTATTCTTAGTTATGGATCTTGCATAAAATTCATTCTTTTAAGTTTTAGTTGATTATATTTTTATAAGATCATAGAATATATTTGGATGATAAATCCCAATAATCCTCTTATCCAACCCGTACTCCCAGAAGAATCACCAGTAAAAAAAAATAGGTTCTGGCTGCTCTGTCTTAAAGTTGATTAACATCGAGGGTCCAATCCACAGAATCCATCAGAATCTCTTTCAGTTTATATTTGTGAGGGGGATTTTTTATCCCAAGTGGATGGCTTTATATTTGTCTTTTAAATTTCACCTGTTTCATTTCAGTTCAATGGTCTTGTCTGTCCATATATTTGGAAAATGTTGATTTTGTCACCCAGTGTTTTAGTTTTCCCTTCAAGCTTCAAATCATTTTCAAATTTGAGGGAAAAAATTTCCCCATGCTTTTATGTCATTGATAAAAAAAATCTAAGAGGGGGCAAACACAATTGGAGACTGTTTTTTTCAAGTTGCCATTGACCCATTAGTAACTACTCTTTAGTTTCATGCACCCAGCGGAGCCCAATCCCATTTAATTGTCATCTGTCTCCTTTCTATGCAGATTTTCCACAAGAATGGCTTGAGTTTCTTTTTCAAGCAAATCACTAAATATGGATAAATAATATCCATAACTTTCTTCTGATAGGCCAATTTATAGCCTTGTTGAAAATAAGTGTGAGGCTAGACTGCCATGGCCTGTCCTTTGTGAAGCATTTTTTGTTTGTTTGTTTTTAGTCATCACAGCTCCACCTTCTAGATGCTTGCTAACCATCCCTTTAAGAATTATTTCTAGAAATTTTCACAATAATTAAAAAGTTAAGTTCACTAGTCTATCATTTGAAGACTCTAATAACTTTGCTATTTTTTTTTAAATGAGGAACATTTTTCTTATGCCAGGTTTCAGTTTATTTATACCAGTGGTTCCCAAAATTTTGGCCTACCACATCCTTTCCAGAAAAAAAAATATTACTTAGCCCCGTGGAAATAATTTTTTTAAATGTTAATAGCAATTAATAGGAAAGATAAATGCACCTGTGGCCATCACCGCTCTCCTGGATTGCTGCAGCACCCACCAGGGGGCGGTGGTGCCCACTTTGGGAATCACTGATCTGTACAGTCTTTTAAATTTCACTGCCAATGGCTCAACAATTACATCAGCTACTTTGCTGAGACCCAAAGATAATACGTATCTGGGCCAGGTGGATAAATTCATGTCAGCTAGGAGAATTTTACCATCTTCCTATCTAACTTGGATAGCAATTTTCTGTGAGACATTTTTGTTTTGTCCTTTATTGGCCAAAGATCACTCTTTTTGGCTGAAAGAGCAAAACAAGAATAAAAATTAATTAGCTCTGCTTTTTAATCCATATTTCCAATTATCAGAGTACCATTGACTTTCAATAAAATTTCTTTCCCTTCTTTGATATTCTATGTTCCCCCACTATAGTCTAAAATCAAAATCAAAACCAAAGCAAACCCAAATTAACATATTTTTTCATTCTTATCTTTCTTTCCTAACTCATTCTGGACTTTAGCATTCATGACATTAAGACCATACTGTTTTTTCTTTGTTTGTTTTCCTCTTATCTACCCTTAGTACATCTTTTGAACATGTTCTTCCCTCATCCTTCAATATATCAAGTAGCTTGATGAATTCTTTGTGATCTATAACTAGTTTCTTCATATAAATCCCATTTTTGTGTGTGTGTATGGTGCTTTTAGGTCTTTTAAGAAAAGTATAATTTTTATTTTTCATCAGACATTTTTTTTTTCTTCTTGTCTTTAGAACATAAAATTTTCCTTTCTCTCCTGGGCCAACTTGCCCTTTAGAATTTTAGTCTTCAAAATTCTAACTATCTTTTCCTTAACCTTTTACAGTCTCCTCTCCCAAAGTTGAGGTAGAATATCAGATTAAAACCCTTTTTTTTCTCCTCCTCTATCATAGACTCTAAGAAAGTGGTGGTGATTTTCTCAGTGGTTCTTGTCATTTCCACTCTAATAACTAGTTCCTCCTGTTTGGGGGAATGAAATTTATAGTAGACTACAGTTCTCTTTTCTTGATTCCTATGAAATTATTATTACAATATTCACTTCTCTGCTTTAGAGAGAGAGAGAACTTTTCAATAGATAGTGGGATAACTATTGTCTTTTATGACTGTTATAGCCATTAGATTATAAGCTCCTTGAGAGTAGAAACACTCTTCCTAGTTATATCTTTAATATTTAGAACAGTGTCTGGTGTATAGTAGGTTCTTAATAAATGCTGATTGGATTGCATCACACTTATGGTATTTTCTAAAGTGCTTATCTATTTTCTCCTTTTGTCCAGAAAGTCAGTCAGTAGTATTATGACAAAATCTTCTCTTTTACCCTACATTGATCTTTAATCAAATGCTCTATATAATGTTTCTCTCTGTTCTGTACCTAGATTTCCTCCTGTGAATATGGCTGTAGTATATAACACTTTCCCAAATCCTTTTTCCATTTTATCTGTTTCATTTCTGTGCTATCCAGAAACTCATAGGACACGGCACATCAATTAATCAGTCAATGAAAACGACACACATATTTGATGTCCAACATGACTTTTTTTGAAAATTGAAACTTTCTTCACAGAGAATTTGGTGGATATGTAGACCCTGGGTAAGATTAATTCTGGCTCTCATTCTAAGGGCATTTTTGTCAAATGAAGTTGAATTCAACCGGCTTCCTCATCCAGAACACTTGGGGAAATACAAGGTCCTGCTTAATGAAATATTCTGGTACAGAGAATTACCATAGAGACCATACACAAACAAATCACCAATTTCCCAAGACTTAGAATACAGTAAAATGCATTTAACTCTAAACCAGTGCTGATGACCATTTAATCATATTCTGCTATTTCCAAAATTAAATTCATTTCAGCCAGCATTTACGAAATGCCTATTTTATGTTGGGCTTGGTACCATGGGTACAGAGTTGAAAGAACAACTTTCTTGGCCCTCAAGGAACTTGCCTTCTTAGAAGTATGTTTGGGATGGGTGAGGATGTACAGACATACATACATATGTACACACACACACACACACACACACACACACAAATAACTAAATACAAAGTAAGTTTTGGAGTTAGAGAATATTAAAAACTGGCGAGAAGAATGGCTTCCCATAGGAAATGGCACTTGAGCTGAGCCTTGAACGAAGTTAGCAGAAGCAAGAAGTTGAGATGATAAAGAAGTGCATTTCAGGATTGAGGAGCAAATGGTGCAAAATCATGGAAAACAGGAAATAAAGTTTTACTCCAGTGAAAAGCCAGTGGTTTATTTAGCCTTTCTAGCCAGTGTGATTTATGGCTATAGTCAAACAGACTTGAGTTCAAATATTAGCTTGTGACCTTGAGGAAATCATTTAGCCATTTAGTCTCAGTTTCTCCAACTGTAAATATAAATATTTATTATATATAGAGAGAGATGATAATAGCCCCTCCCTCAAGTGTTTATTACAAGGATCAAATGAGATAGTTATTGTAAAGCACTTAGCATAGTGCCTGACACAGTGTAAGCACATGTAAATGTTAGCAATATATCAAATAAAGTAATATTTATAAAATGCTTAGTACAATCCCTGGCATGGAGTAGGTTCTATATAAATGTAAGCTATTTTTAAGCATTTCTTCCTCTTTAAAAAAGGGATAATAATAGCATCAACCTCGGATGACTATTGTGAGGATCAAATAGGATATTTGAAAAGTGCTGTGCATAGTGCAATTTGATCTTCCTAAGTTCAAATCTGGCCTCAATTATATATTAGCTATGTGGCTCTGAACATATCTCTTAACCATGTTTTTCTCCGTTTTCTAAATTGTAAAATGAGATGGAGTAGGTAATGACAAATCACTTCAATATCTTTGCTAAGAAAATGCCAAATGAGATTGCAAAGAGTCAGACACAACTCTGAAATGTAAAGATCTCTGCCAATGACTCAAGAACAATTACAAATTAGCACAGTACATAACATGCAATAGGCACTCGATAAATATTAGTTATTATTGTTTTGTTGTTATGAGTAATGTGAAATATGACTAGAAAGTTCTACTGGAAGAAGATCCTCTGGGACTTTAAATGCCATAGAGGTAAAAGGGAGGCAGTGAGATTTCTAGATAATGAAGAGGGACATGGTTAGAGTGATCTTTGAGAAAACCATACTGGCATTTACATTGAAGATGAACTGAAGAAAAGACAGAGCAAATAGGCTATGGGGTCAGAAACCTGGGTTCAAATCCTGTCCCTGTCACTAACTCTAACCAAGGCCACAAACCTCAAAGTTTTCTCATCTGTAAAATGAGAGGATGCATCAGATCCTCCCAATCTTACTCCCAGATTGTTGACCCACTGGCTGTTATTTTTAATCTCTGCATCTTCAAGGACTCAATTCAAGGCCTTATAAATAGTAAATACTTAACCAATACTTATTAGATTGAAATAACTTGATTTTAAACAAGGTCATTGGTAAGGAGCTTATAATGTTATCTGGTACATAGTAGGTGCTTAATAAATAAATAATCATTGACTGTTTCTACAGACTTATGAAGAAGCAAAGTTTGTCTGTGGTTCTTTTAACTTGGCTTCTCTCTTCCTCTTCCTTTCTATACTTTTCTATTGATCATTTGGGCCAATCACAGTGCCTTGGTGTTGAGATCTCTTTATCATCTCAGATAATCTGATGAGGACAGTTTAGTTGATAAGGAAGTAAAGGACACAGAAGATCTTTTTGTCAGCTCATGCTTCCAGCTCTGTCTCTAGGAGCATGGAGTTTATTATATATATTTCAAGACTCATTTCACACAAAGAACTCCCCCCCCAAAAAAAAATTTTGCAGATGCACAGAAGTTACAAATTATGTCATATCAAAACACAAAAAGTCTCATTGGCTTCTGAACAGACCAAGGCCAAGGCTGAATTTTGACTGGGTTCTTATCAGAAAGCCAAGTTGGGAGTATTTTTCTCAGGGTTGAATTGCCCCTTGCTAAAGTTTACGCCTTGGCTGTAGCTGCATTCCTGGGCAAAGGGGAAAAGTGTTAACCCTTTAAATTCAGGTTTGCTAGGAACTTAAAGCTTTTCAATAAGGTCAAAATACTTTTCAACAAGAAATCACAAGGATCACAAAAGGGGTCAAAAGAGGAGTCTCAGATTTTTTATCTATTCTCTTATTGGCTTCCCATACACTGGGGTTATAATCAGGGTATGTTTTACTATGGGGCCTTCATAAAAAAATATGATGATCAACTGTGAATGACTTAAATATTATCAACAAGGCAAGGATCCAGTACAATTTCAGGGACTAGTGACCTAAAAGGATATCTACCATCAAAGACAGAGTAAATGGAGTCTGAAAGCAGATTGAAACATACCATTCTTCACTTGATTTTCTTGATGAATTTTTCTCTAGTGGAAGTAATATGTGTCTCGTTTCATCACATGACAAACAGGGAAATATATATCCTACAACATATTACCTGTTTCCTTGGAGAGGGTGGAGGACTGGGAAGGAGCAGAACAAAGAACAAAGAGAGGACAGTATGAATTAGAAAGTATAAAAGTAATTCAAATATTCACATATTTTGACTTGGGAATCATCCTGCTTGACATAATCTCCCAAAAGAGGTCAAAGGCAAGAATAAAAGCTCCCTGTATTCACCAAAATCTTTCTAGAAAAATTATTTATGATAACAAAAGCTGTGTCAAAAGTTGAGGCATGATTGAATAAACTAAAGTATAAGAATATATTGAAATATCTCACGTGGTATGAAACAGAAAAGAAAAATAATTCAGAAAGACATGAGAAGATTGCATATGAACCAATGTAGAAGGAATGGAATAAATAGAACTGGGAATTCACTACTCATGATATACCTTGATGTAGATGAAAAGTACAATAAAATAAAAAGGAATGTTCTTCCTCTTCACCTTTGCCACTGAAAGAATCAATATTGCCCTTAGAGATAAACTATGGGAATATGCTTCTTTCCTTCCATTTGTGATATGAGAGACTATGGGTATAGAAGGCTACATATGCTATCAGGCTGATTTTCCTTCCTTTAAAACAACAACAACAACAACAAAAAACAACTTTATTTCAAGGGAAGGCTCCCTGAAGGGAGTAATATATTCAGAAGTGATTCAAAAAAAGACATCAATAATCTTTACCAGAAAAGGAAGTGGGAGGAAAATCAATTTAAAAAATTTTTAAAAAGCTGGGTTTTTCAGGATACCAAAATGGGATAGTGCCCCCTAATGACCTAGAGTAGTTAAGATTCTTTCCTCCAGTTCTCTGAGTATGTTGGGATATTTCCAGGGTCCAGTATATTACAATTGAGAGTTTGAAAGGAACAGGTCTAGTTTCCCAATTCCTTTATTATCATCACCTGGGGCAGGGGGAGTCAGTAGGACAGAAAGAGAAATGAAGCTGTCATGGACAAATGCCATAAAAATTCAGAATCTTCAGGTCAAAGAAGAGGAAATGATTCAGAATGGACCAGAGATTTCTCAAAATTCTATCATCTATCCCCAGTTAGGCATTTTCCGCAAGTGCAAGCTGTCAGGAAGATAAGTCTTTACATCTACCCTTCTCCGTCATTTCCTAGGTAGGCGCTAGACATATATGTGTAAAGCCAACTAAAGCCACCACTGCAGAATATCAAATATCTTGCTAAATGAAGAAATTGTTAAGACATGATTCTAGTTAATGACCACAGCAAGGGGAAAAAAAAGCATCAGGGCTAGAAGGAAATTAGCAAAGACTCCTGCAGCCAATTAGGCTTAATGAGGGCATCCAGATGCATCAGGTACATTTACATCACCCCTGTCACTGATTAGTTTCCTGTCTAGTCAGAAGCCACAGAAGAGAAATAAAGAAGGGGTTTCCTACTTGGGTTTCAAAATGTGCTTCCTTGCAGTATCTAGCATAAGCAATGGGTAACTCAAAGGCATGAAAGATTTTGTCCCCATCAGAGAATGAAAGAGAAAACTAACCCTTTCTCCAGCTTTACAGAAGAGCAGGATGAAAAGTATCCCTTTTGGTAATGTGTACTTGAAAGAGGAAGTAGGTTTATTAGGCTAACATGAGAGTACCTGGTGTGGATTGATATATATATATATATAT
>NC_058132.1:37584480-37594342 GCF_016433145.1 Gracilinanus agilis
CTTTTTCTTGCATCTTCTGCCCATAGATAGATTTTCTATCATTTTCTATTTCTCTCATTCTGATTCAGCTCATCAATTTTTGCTGTCTTCTCCTGTCATTTGTCAAACTGCTATAATGATCCTGGTGTTATGAGGAGCTTTAGCTGAGTATGTGGGTGATACCTAAGTGAAACACTCAAGTTGTGTTAGTGAAACACAAAGGACCCCACAGCGATAGTTGTTGTGAATCTGCTGAATCCAACTTCAGATATAGCAGCTCCTACCTCTTACTGAATGTTCCAGCTGATTATATTAACTGCTTATCTTTTTCCTGGGATACTCCCAATGTGTCCTCTTCACTTGGCCTCACCCTGTGCCTCTAATAGTAACCATAGCTTATCTAGCAATGATCACAAGGCAGGACCAGTGCCTAGTCCCAATGTCACTCCAATTTCCCATCCCAAACTTGGTACTTTTCAAAATCACCAAACCTAAATCCTCACCCATTCATCATAACAAATATATATATATATATATATGTGTATATATATGTTTTGTACAAAAGATTTTTTTTGCTTCAAGGAAAAATGGAAAACAGTCCAATATCCTCACAGTTGGTGCCCAGGAGAGCAGGTGCAAGTATTTTGAAAGCCAGGGTTTTCTTCACAACTCCCGAAATTTATAATTTTAGAAAATAGATTCAGGGGAAAAACGTACACACAAGCAAACCCTTTCTCTTTTCTTAAAACTGTTTACATTTTAAGTGGTTAATGGGGGGGAGAGGAGGGAGAGAGCAACAATAAAAAAAAAAAATAAGGCAAACTAATGTTTCCAGCAGTGGAATGGGCTCTGTCACTGCTGGATTCCTGGAAGGTATAAAATCTCTTGTGCTAATCCAGTTATCAGATGTGGGCAAAGGGCCTCATTGGTTCATATCCTGCTGGAGCAGCCTGGACCTCAGAGCCTATGTTTCAGGCCACATACCTGAAGAAAAGATGAATAACCCTCTTTAGCAGAAACACAGGCTACTGCTAAGCTATTTCCTGGAGCCCATCATTTATTTCCCACAGCTCCCCAATCAAACCTGGTAGATGGAGTTGTTTATTTATCATACTATCAGCAAGAATTTACTGTATGCCAAAGGGGATGCCTAACACTGGCTAGGCACTGAGGCTGGCACAGAAGAAATAGAATCCACGCGGAGTTATTAGGATCATAGCTGGAAAAGACCTTAAAGTTCATCTATTCACTTTCTTTTAATAAAAGAGGAAACCGAGGCATTAAGCAGTTGAATTCAGTTGCCCAGGGTTACACAGATAACAACAGAATTTTTATTTAAATTTGAACCCAGGTTTTTCCTCACTTCATTTCCAGCCATTTAGTCCAGCCTGTACACTGTGCTAGATTTCCCTTCAGGAAATCATACCACATCTTATCCCTTCACTAGATATTCAATATCAATTCTATTTTATTCATTTATTCAATTATTAAGAAGCTGCTATGTTTTAGATGTTTTAGATACTATGAGAGGACCTGGAAGATCCAATGATAATGTACCCTCAACCAAATTCCATTCTTCTTGGCAATGTATACCTACCAATAAGCAACAAATACCCAATATTTATGAAATAATTACAAAGTACTGCTATGGCGATATTAAGAATTGGAGGAATAAGCCTTTTATATAATATGTCTATGTATAATATAATATTTGTATAATCCTAGTATTTATATGATGTTTTAAGTTCTTCAGAGTCCTTTAAAATATTATTTAATATTGCCCTCAGAAAAATGCTGGGAGATAGATACAATTTCTATACCCATTTCATAGATGAAGAAACTCAGAGAGACAAAGGTTACTTGACTTGCCCGTAATCATCTAGCAACTAAGTGTTTGAGACCAGATTTTGAAAAAAATATATTTTTATTTTATTCCAGTAAAAATTTTACACCTAAGTTTTCCAAGGTTCCATGATTCATATTATCTCCCTCCTCCCTCCCAGACTTGACAAGCAGTTCCATTAGTTTGTACATGCTGAGACCAGATTTGAACTCAGGTCTACCTGACTCCAGGTTCAAAATTCTCTTTAATGAGTACCTTTATTTTTTGGAGGTATCTGGCACTTAGATGGAGACTTGAAGGGAACTGGGATGCTAATGATTGCTTATTCCCGCTAATGATTGCTTATTCCCTCTTTCTTTCCATCTCTCCTTCCCCTAAGCAGTCTCTATATGACATCAACGGAGGCCCTTTACCAATCTTGTTATCTTCTTCAGCTTATCAATATCTGTTTTCAAAACAGGAAACCAGAATTGAACATGACTCTGGATACATGTTGATGATTTCAGGACTATATTCTTTCTACATGTTTCCTTTCTCATAATACATCCTAATATAATAATTTTCTGAGATTCTATATTGTACTACTGATTCATAGTGAGTTTGCCATCCACAAAACTCCTAGATTGTTTTGTATTTTCTTTTCCCGTTCTAAATTTGTAGAATTGACTTTTGAACCCGAGTCTATGACTTTACATTTATTCCTATCAAATTTCACATTATTTGGTTTGACCCAATATTTGATCCCTGTATAATCTTTATGCATCCTCACCCTTTTCTCTAGAGTATTAGATGTATTATCCCCTACTTATGGTCAACTAAAAATTTAACAAGAATGCCATCAATGCCTTTATCCATATGTTACGAAACTAAAGGTAATTCAGTGATTCCCAGGGAACTCAACTGGGAACCTCCTTCCAAAGTGACATTAAGCCATTAACGATTGCTCTTTTTGAGTCTGTCCACTCAAAATCAGGTATGAGTTCATCTAATTATATTACCTTCTCTCTCCACTGTTTCTACCAGAATGGATTGTGGGACATTTTTCAAATGCTTGGCTAAAGTATAGGCAATCTCTGATTTCACTAATAGGTCAGATTACTTGAAAGAAAAAGGATAACTATTGGAAGAGTTGAAACTAATCTAAACCTTCTCTAAATATGCTAAATCAGTGATTCCCAAAGTGGGCACTACCACCCCCTGGTGGGTGCTGCAGAGATCCAGGGAGGCAGTGATGGCCACAGGTGCATTTGGGGCTGGTGAATAACTGTAAGGGGATGGTGATAGTATGTCACAGGGGGTGCTAAGGAATATTTTCTCTGGAAAGGGGACGGTAGGTCAAAAAAGTTTGGGAAGCACTGCCCAAATGAACAGAACAAACAAAACAAAATAGTCTTACCTTCCATCTTAGAATCAGTCCTATGTATTGGTTCCAAGGCAGAAGAGTATAATGACTAGGCAATGGCTAGGAAGTATCTGAGGCTATATTTGGACCCAGGACCTCCTGTCATTAGGCCAGGCTCTCAATCCACTGGACCTTCCAGGCAAATTGCCTTAGTCAGGACTAAGGCCTGACTCCAGTGGCTTAGCTACTCCCCTAGTTTTTGTCTTTACAGAACTTTCCTTGTAAGGGGAGGGAATAGGATGCAGTCATGGATACAAAACAGAACATGATATTTTCATGACAAACTCCTAAGTAGAAAGGATAATTTAAATAACAGGAACAATAAGTCCATTTCTATTTGAGGAGATCAGGGAAATCTTCCTGGGTATGGCATTTGAACTGGACTTTAAAGATGGGTTGAGATTTAAATAGCCATGTCAAGGTAGTTTAGGGGTGGGGAGGGGAAGGACAGAAATGACGAAATTTAGGCTACATGTAAGAGATTATCAAATGGTCTGACTTTATTATACCTGAAGAAGAATTTGAGATAAATGTAGGAAAGTATAAATGACAGGCTAAGGTTTTTGTCCTTAAACCAGTAGGCATTTGGAGCCCTTGAATTGTTTAGAGCCGGGAAACATCATGACCAGATCTCTGTGTAAGGAAGATTGATATCACTAAGCATGTGAATGGTTTGTTTGAGAATAGATGGGGAAGAGGCAAAAGGTGGAGACTGGTTAGAAGGGCAGCTATTTCCTACATATGACATTCCTTTTCTGTGTACCCTTTTGGAATGCACTAGCATTTCCTTAGATCATTTCCTTAGCCTTCCTAGTTTCTTTTCAAGCACAGATCAGGTACCAGTTTTTGGTACCCCATCCCTCTTGAAATCACCTTCTTTAACTTGATACCTACTGTAAATACTTTTGTTTTGTTTTTAATTTTTTTTTATTTTTTAAACCCTTAATTTCTGTGTATTGGCTCATAGGTGAAAGAGTGTTAAGGGTGGGCAATGGGGGTCAAGTGACTTGCCCAGGGTCACACAGCTGGGAAGTGTCTGAAGCCAGATTTGAACCTAGGACCTCCCTTCTCTAGGCCTGACTCTCAATCCACTGAGCTACCCAGCTGCCCCTACTGTAAATACTTTTGTAAGAAGCCATATTGGGCCAGGATAGTTACCAGTTACTGAGGTTGGAATGCAGAATGCAGAAGTGGCATGAGCTGGCATGAGATCAAAAAGTCTGTTGAGAGCACCCTGTAAATCGAGACTGATTTTTAGCCTCAGAGTCTCAGTCTTGAGAATTGTGGGAGGATAGGCTTTTCAAAATTGTCTCTTAGCTAAGGTTAACTTATACCTTATAGGCTCACTGCTCATCCAATGTTATCAGCATCCACTCCTATACATCATTAATATTATACAACTTCTAAACATCAACAAGAAGATAAATATCGAAGATCAACTCTGTTAAACCAAGTCAACTTAAACTGAGCTAGAACATCAAGCCACTGGAGTCAGGCCTTAGTCCTGACTAAGGCAATTTGCCTGGAAGGTTCAGTGAATCAGCTTCACCTGAAAACTCCAGAAGATTTTTTTTTATAGGCTTAGTTAGTTAAACAAGGTTCTAGGATTCATTCGTAATCCCTCTTTCCGATGTATTTCAACCCATCCTTTCCCTCACCTTGTTTACCTTCATTAAATAAGGTAAAAAGAAAGAAGCCTGTACTGACCTGATCTATGCTGAAGATTCTTAGGGGGAAGGTATCAGTTAAAAATTCTCCTTTCTATCATCCAGCTCATTCAAGGGCTTATTGATCTTCTATTATCAGGATCAACATCAAAACCAACAAATCGCAGTCAGTATTAACATCTTAAATAGTCTGAGTTTATTAATATTCATTTCATCTAAAGAACTAAGTTCACTTAACACTGACAATTGGGGAAGAATCTTTTACTTCCTCATTGGTCAGTTGTAAAGAAGGAATCAACTGAGTGCTGAGGCCTGTCTGCTAATTTAACACAGATCACACCTAGTTAGTCACTGAATCTTACTTAAAGCAACCTCGTTCACCTGTGTTAAACCACCTAGCTAAGCGGTCTCATAACCTCCTTTACACTACTTATCAATGTTTTGAGTCAGGGATCGGCAACCTTTTTGGCCATGAGAGCCACAAACGCCACATTTTTTAAATGTAATTTCGTGAGAGCCGTCCAGTGCTCACAGTGCGGCTCCTGTAACAGCGCCTGAAAAAAAAATGGACTTTATGGCTCCTGCAGAAAGAGCCATATCTGGCCCTCAAAAGAGCCAGATATGGCTCGAGAGCCATACGTTGCCGACCCCTGTTTTGAGTGGTGTTATTGGATTTAGCTTCTAAAATATAGGATAAATTGACATAGAGTAAGAGGTCATTCAGTCAATCATTTGATAAATTTATTAAGCACCTACTATATGTCTGGCACTATGCTATGCCCTGAGGATACAAAAAAAAAAGGTAAAAGCCAATTCTTGCTCTCAGGGAGCTCACAATCTAATGGAAGAGACAACATGCAAATATCTATGTAGAATCAAAATATACTTAGTATAAAAAGGAAATAATCGAGAGAGAGAAGAAATTAGCATTACAAGGGATCAAGTATGGATGGTAGCAAAAGAAAGCTGCAGAAAATTGTTCTAGGAACATGTAATGATCCAAGGAATGGTTATGGAAGCATGTGATAACAAGGAACCCAGTGTGTCTGATAGATGACATGAAAGGAAGTTAACTGAAATAAGGTCTTTACCTGGCTTTGGGGAGGCTTCCAGTTGGGCTACCCATTAGCTCTGGTGTAGTGGTCTTGTTAGTAAACAGGGTTGTGGGGATTTTATTCAAAGATTTTGCCATAAGCACAAGGAGACTCCCAAACATTGTGAATTAATGTTAATGGCAAATTAAAGAGAGGATATATTTTCTTGCTTGGTGTTTACATTAATGAATGATCCATTTAGAAGTAGACCTCTTGAGATTCTGAGAATGGTCATAGATTATGGTACCCTGGATTTCCCAGAAGAGGCAGCTAGGTGGTTCAGTAGAGCAGATGTTTTTCCTCTAGTCATGAAGACCTGAATTCAAACTGGATCTCAGGCACTTTCTAGCTCTATGGCCCTGGGCAAGTCACTTAACATCTGCCTTAATCTACTAGAGAAGGAAATGGTAAACCCCTCCAGTCTCTTTACCAAGAAACCCCAAAAGAGTTCACAAAGAATCAGACATGACTGAAAAACTACTAAACAGCAACTCTCTATCTCTTCCAGGATGACAGTATAATAGGTTACCAACAGGCCACTTAATAAAGTGGACAGAGTTTTGGCCTCTTCTGCTTCTTAGTTCACTCTTTCTTTAGCAACCTGATGGCCCTTCACTCCTAGTACAGCTGTCTACTTCCACACACCTAGCTGGATCCCCTCATTTTGAGGATGATAAAACTGTACATCAAAGAAATTAACTGACTTGCCCAAGGCCCCTCAATTAACTAATGACAGGTGATATTTGAATCATGGTCCTTGGACTCCACATCTAGGAAAATTTCTGATGTAGGAACTTCTCCCATGAATGCAGATAAATGCCTTGATTTGTAGACTTAGAGATTTACTGGGAGGAGGTAAGAGTTTCAATAATTTCCCTATGGTCACATCCCAATATATGTCAAAGTCTGGTACTGGAACTCTAAATTCTGTCCATGTACTATAGAAATAAAGATAGCTCTGATGCCAATCCTTACCCTCTTATAAGGTCTTGGTTAAATATTTTAGTCAGGATGCGCCTCCATTTTGACAATTTTAAGATTAGGGAAGAATACTGGCTGTCCATAATTATGGTGATTGAGCTTCAATATTTGGGGTTTTAAAGAACTAAAAATATTCTATTGTTCAGTTGTTCAGTCATTTCTGATTCTTTGGGCCCCATGGACCACTGGATGTCAATACTTCATAGCAAATATACTGGGGTGGTTAGTTATTTCCTTCTCTACCAGATTAGGACAAACAGATGTTAAATGAGTTGTCCAGGGCCATACAGATAGTAAGTATCTGAGATTGGGTTTGAAGTAAGGTCTTTCTGAATCTAGGTCCAAAGTTCTAACAATTGTGCAAACTAGGTGACTCCAGTCAGTTTACTGCCTTGATTGTCAGTTTTTTTATCTATCAAATGAAAGGGTTGGACAAGATGATTCCAAAGGATCCTTCCATCTTTAGCTCATATCCTCCTGTGGCTCTGGTTGTGATCTAGGGAGTGTGTCTGTGTTTACTATGACAGGAGTTTGTCATGACTCTAGGTTCAGCACTTGATACACTTCACTACCTCACCACCTCCTTTGGAAAATCTGGGGTACCACACACAATAAGTTGTCACCACATTCAGAATCCCAAAAGATCCATTTCTACTTGGGTCATTCATTGCCACTAAGTGAAAGAAATGGTGCCAAGGGTTTTCATCTTGTCCAACGAATTTCCCAGATTAAAGATTAAGGTTCTCTGCATCTAAGTGGTTTAGCAGGAGTGATAAAAGAAGAGATAAAGGCTTGGTTCTATTACTAGGCTAACCAGGATTTACATTTAGACTATGAGTGATCGCTGTCTAGTTCTGTTAGTAAGAGCTAATGAAACCAGGGTTAGAGATTATGAGGGAACATTAGCCCCATTCATTTCAGTGGCTATGTATTATACCCCTGACTTCAGCTGACTAATCTCCCTCCATCTGGAAATGATCTGACCCAAATCTGGTCTTAGAACTGTGTACTCCAGTTATCCACATGTCATATTTTAATATTTTCAGAGACAAATCATTTGCCTGTGAATCTCAGTTGCTCATCAGTGAAATGGGTCTAATAATGTCTACACTATATTTAGAATCATAGGGTTTCAAGCTGGAAAGGACCTTGTAGATCATAAAGTCATCGAATGTCAACTTCTGGGACGCCAGGTCTGTATAAGCCTCTCCTCCTACTTAGTACTCTGAATGGAATTTCTGGAATCTGTAGTGTCCTTTATTATGGCTGGTCATTATGGTTTTAGGGGATACAAAGAACTTGTTTATCCCTTTCCCCAATAGTTTCTCTTGCACGTCTAACCCAGTACCCAAATATCTATTTTTAGGGATGAAATATTTAAGGACCCATTAAAATGGGTTCATTATTTTGGAGGGGGAGAAAAATACAACTATTTTTTTGCCACAGTTTTGGAATTGTGCATTTCAGAATGGGGAAGGACCTTGGGAATCTTCCAATTTGGCCGTCTCTTTCAGCATAGGAGGAAATTGGGTTTCAGACTGTGAAGTGTCTTACCCAATGCCAATTTACCCTTGTAATTAGTAGTAGAGCTGAGACTAGAACTCAGGTCTTCTCTCTCCCTCAGTAATGCTTTTTTCTGCACATTTATTTGACAAATATTCATTATATGTTGGATGGCAGAAGAACATACACACATGCAGATGTTCACATATAACACATCCATGTAAAATATATGCATGTGGGGCATCTGGGTAGCTCAGTGGATTGAGAGTCAGACCTAGAGACTGGAGGTCCTAGGTTTAAATCTGACCTCAGGCACTTCCCACCTGTGTGACCCTGGGCAAGTCACTTGACCCCCATTGCCCACCCTTACCACTCTTCCACCAAGGAGCCAATACACAGAAGTTAAGGGTTTAAAAAAATTAAAAAAAATATATGTATATATATATATATGCATGTATATTATATATGCACTTGAGTTTTGGTCAGTCTCCCAGTGCCCACCACATTCCTCCAATATTGGCATGCATGTGTGATATATACATTCTACATGCAAAGGTTACATCTCCCCTTAGAAGATAAGTTCCTTGAAAGCAGATACTGTTCCTTGTTTTGTCTTTGTATTCCCAATTGCCTAGCAATGCTTGGAGGGAGGAGGGAGTGGATAAATGCTTGTTGTTTGATTGATTACTTGGTTTTTGAGGGAAATTGTTTCCAATCTTGTGAAACCAGCACTGGGTAAAACAAGACACCTTAGGGGAAGTGTGACTATTCTCCATTAGAATTAGATATGGACTTGGTCCTGCTGGAATTTACTGTTTACTGGTCCATCCCTTGGGTTTCATGGTCCCTGAGTTAGAATACAGAACAATTGGATAGAATTTGCCAAGTATAGACACTGTTCCCTCCCTCTGTCCTTAGCAAGACATTTCATCCTTTCTGAGCCTCAATTTACTTCTCTATAAGATGAGGATAATCATTCTAGCTAGATTTATATAACTTATAGAGATATCATGAAGAAAATGGTCTAAACATGTCAGAGTTCTTTAGAAATGTGTTATAATTCTTATTGTTATTGTTATTATTAATTATTCATGAGGCTTCCTTCCCCTTCCCCTCCCAAAAAGAGGAAGGGAAAGGTCGCTGTGACTCGTGCCATTTTTCAGAGCCTGAAGAAGATTCTAGCATTGTGATTTGTCTGTGTCCCTGCCAGAAATAGAACGTAACAAGTTCTTGCTCTGATTTCTGTGTTCAGAATTCTAGGGCAAGACGCCCTTATGAAATGTGGATCAAAGGAGATAGAGGGAGGGAGAGAGAGAGAGGCACAGAGCAGGGAGGTAGATAAGCAGGTGGGAGGGGGAAGGAGGAGAGAAGGAGAGAGAGAAGGAGAGAGAGA
>NC_058132.1:37597161-37642589 GCF_016433145.1 Gracilinanus agilis
GAGAGAGAGAGAGAGAGAGAGAGAGAGAGAGAGAGAGAGAGAGAGAGAGAGAGAGATTGGGGGGGATACAGAAACAGTTCACATGAGGACTGTAAATCTTGTGTCTGAGTCCTTCCACTGTAGCTCCAATTAGCAACACTTTAGTCGATCACGTTTCAAGTATCAACTTTACTTGGAAGGGAAAAAAAATGAAATTCACAAAACACCCCTTCAGACACAGCAATTAAAATCCAAATACAGATGTGAAAATCCACCATCCCTCAGTACAGATTCAAGGATGAAAGGAACCCAGTTAGATCTCTTAATTTCCTTGCCGGAGGGCGTTAGGGGAAGGGAGGGGGAGAAGCCATTAGCCACCCCCTGGAGAATGGGAAAATGGTTTGTTCTGCTCCCTGGAGTTAAGATCCACGTGGGCATTAGGCAGGACCAGGCATATGTATAATTGTGTAGTAGGTACACCGCCTCCCTGCTGCCTCTTGAATAAAAAACAAATGCTTCTGTTTGGCATTTAAATCCCTTCCCAATCTGATTTCTGCTTACCTTTCCAGGTTTATTATACAACACTCCCCTTCAAGCACTCTACAGTTTTACCAAATTAACCTTCTTACTATTCCTCACATGAGACTCTACATCTTTTTGCACTCCCATGTCTGGAATGTCCTCTTTTCTCATCTCTGCCTCTTGGAATCCCTCACCTCCTTCAAAGCTCAGGACAAAGCCACCAAGGCACCATTGAGACTGTTGCTACCACTACCCAGTTGTCTTGTTTTTACTTTACACAGATTTTTAAAACAATATGCTGACATGCTTTATACATGTTGTTTCTCTCAATGTAGCAAAATTTTGGGGACAGATGAGACTTTCAATCTGGTCTTTACATCCAGGGCAGCTCAATGATACAGTGGATACAGTTCTAGGTCTAGAGTCAGGAAGACCCTAGTTCAAATCTGATCTTGGGTATTTATTAGCTGTGTGTCCCTGGACAAATCACTTAACTGTTTGCCAGAGTTCTCATCTTTAAAATGAGCTGGAGAAGGAAATGACAATCACTCCAGTATCTTTGCCAAGAAAACCTCAAATAGGGTCACAAACAGTGAGACAAGATTGAAAATGACTAAAAACAACAGTAACAACAGCAACAGGCATTTAGCAAATGCTTAAGAAATAATTGTTGATTTGATTTGTCTTTTCCTTTTGGAAGTCCTTCAAATTCTTCATAAAAAGATCTCATAGCACCCACTGTCATCTCTCCTTTTAGCATCTCTAGTTCCTAATATATCATTACCTCAAGGCTTTTTTAGCATCTTGGTTTTCCCTTCTCTGGATACCATGGTTTATTAGTCAATCAATAAACAAGCATAAAGTTCCAAGTACTTTGCTAGATAGTAGGGATGCAAAGTCAAAAAAGAAACAATTCTTGTCTTTAATGAAGATTCAGTCTATAAAAGAAGATGGCAGGTACACTTAAAAATCTATAAAAAAATAGACTTGAGAGAGAGATAGATAGATAGATAGATAGAGAGAGAGAGAGAGAGAGAGAGAGAGAGAGAGAGAGAGAGAATTCATGATTTAATTAGCATAGGAAGATTCAGGTGAAGAACTTCCTCTCTCAATGAAGATTAGTATCTTCTTTGCCAGTTATAGTCTTAGAAAATTAATTACTGGGATACACAGCCAACATGTGACAGAGATAGGATTTGAACCTAGGACTTTTGGAATCCAGGACCAGTTCTTTATTTATCATATCATGCCATTTCTTTGTACACATGCAAAATATCTACAAAACCAATATAAAATGATTTGAGAGTGGAGAGTGCTAGAATTTTCAAGGGAAGGTCAACAAGGGCTTCACATAGGAGCTATTGTCTTCTAAAATTTGATTCCTAGAAGTAAACATAATATTAAGAAATGACCTAATCAAGGCAATTGCACTATGGATTATCCCTTCCAGTCTTTTTCAGTTGTGTCCCACTCTTCGTGCCCTTATTTGGCATTTCCTTGGCAAAAGTATTAGAGTGGTTGGTCATTCTCTTCTTCAACTCATTTTCCAGATGAGGAAACTGAGGCAAACAGGGTTAAGCGAATTGCCAAGGCTCGTATAGCTAATGAGTTTCTGAGGCCAGACAATGGACTATGGGTCTATCCTTTATTTTTAATGCAGAACTCATGTCAAACCAGTTTTTGAGTTCAGGACTTGGAGGGAACTCGGAGGTCAACTAAATCCAACTCCAGCATTTTACAGATGAGGAAACAGAGGCAGACATAGCTTACGTGACCTTCCAAAGATTACAAAACTATTGAGTTACTAGGACAGAATTTGAACCCAGTTCTATCCTGACTGACTCCTTATCCAGGACTCTACCTAGTATGCCTGCCAGAAATGATCTTCAATAATAAAATCACAGAATGTTAAAGGGGTAGTGATTTGCCCAAGGTCAAACAGTTAGTGAATGAATTAACTCAGATCTTCTAACTCCAATCCAGAGTCCTCTCTGTTAAAAGATGCTATCATGGCTGCTAGGTGGCTCAGTAGGTACAGTGCTAGGCCTACAGCAGGGATATGCTAGGTTGAAATTTGAACTCAGACAATTTCGATCTGGGTGACCCTGGCCAATTCATTTAACTCCAATTGCTTACCCCTAACCACTCTTCTGCTTTGGGTCTCAGTTTTCTCATCTGTAAAAGCAGGAAGTTGGATTAAAATAATTTCTTTAGTTGCCTTGAGATCTAAAATTCCATTATCTGACTTACTCCACTTAGGTTCAGGAAGCCCTGGATTTACCTACTCCTTCTGACTTTACTAGTTGAGGAACCAGAGGAAAATCACTTAACTGACCTCCCTGAACTGGTGATACCTGCCTCACATGGATTTTATAAAATGCTTATATATCTTTGGTGAGAATTCTGCAAACTTTAAAGGACCATAGAAATCATAGAAATGACAATTATATTTGTTATCATCATCCCTATCAACTACACCCAATGCAAGTTGCATGGGTATCTTCTCCAAACCCTCTTCAACATCATGATTTCATCCTTAATAATTTCTAGCATTTATATTATATGCTATTATTAACAAAGCACTTTACATCTAATCTTATTTAATCCTCACAACACCATTGGGAAGTAGGTGCTAATATCCATTCTCAGATGAGGAAACTGAGGCAAGGGAGAGGTCAAGTGACTTGTCCAGGGTCATACATCTAGGAGGTGTCCAAGGAAATATTTGAACTTAGATTTTGTTGAATACAATATGTTGTTGAATTCTATACCACCTAGCTTCCTTCTCTGAACTTCTAGAGTACTCATTCAATGCTTTTATTGTTATTATTCAGTTGTTTTCACTGATGTCCAAATCTCCATGACCCCTTTGGGATTTTTCCTGGTAGAAATAATGTAGTGGTTTGCCATTTCCTTCTCCAGCTTATTTTACAAATGAGGAAACAAAGGCCAACAGGGCTAAGTGACTTGCCTAGGGTCACATAACTAGTAAGTGTATGAAGCTCGATTTGAACTCAAGAAGAGTTTTCCTGACTCCAGGCCTGGTACTCTATGGTGGCACTTGGTTGCTCTTTCAGTAATAATATTGTCCATGTATCTGTTTGAAGGTTTTATCCCCTCTTCCAAGTGAAACATAATCTTACTTGAGGAAGAAGATAGTTTTTACATTTTCCCCCCAGTAGCCATCATAGAGTGGACACTGGATAACACTCTTTTTTTAAAAAAATTGTTTTTAGAAAATTTTTTTCCATGATTCCATGATTCATGTTCTTGCTCTCCCTCTCTCCTCACCCCCCCCCCCATAGCCAACGCACATTTTCACTGGTTTCTTCATTTGTCATCCATCAAGACCATATTCCATATTATTGATAATTGTTCTAGGGCAGTCATTAAGAGTCTACATCCAAATCGTGTCTACATCACCCTAAGTGTTCAAGCAGTTTTTTTCTTTTGTGTTTCCTCTCCTGTAGTTCTTCCTCTGAATGTGGGTAGCGTTCTTTTCCCTAAATCCCTCAGAATTGTCCTGGGTCATTGCATTGCTGCTAGTACAGAAGTCCATTACATTTGATTGTACCACAGTGTATCTGTCTCTGTATATAATGTTTTCCTGGTTCTGCTCCTTTCACTTTGCATCACTTCCTGGAGGTCTTTCCAGTTCACATGGAATTCCTCCAGTTCATTATTCCTTTGAGCACAATAGTATTCCATCACCAACAGATACCACAATTTGTTCAGCCATTCCCCAATTTATGGGCATCCCCTCATTTTCACTGGATAACATTCTGTTGAACTGAATTGACTTCATTTTCTTGTTCTCTTAAGTGGAATATGGACTTCCTAATGATATGAATTTCTTATTTTTCACCTTAGCTCCCTTGAAACTGAGAGCATAATTCAAGATTCTGTAATGGCAACTGGCTGGCTAAGTGGAGACTGGAGATCCTGGGTTCAAATCTTTCTGATTAAATTTGCCATTTGATTAAAGAAAAGATAAAAGTTCTAGAATACCATTAACAAAAGCATTAAACCCAAAAGACTGAAACACATTCCATAATCCTCAAAATTCAGAACTGAGAGATATCCTTGAGGGCAATTAGGTGGCTCAGTGGATAGAGGCCAGACTTGGACATGGGAGGTGCTAGACCTCAGCAGTGTGACCCTGGGCAAGTCACTTAACTCCCATTGCATAGCCCTTACCTCTTTTCTACCTTGGAACTAACACTTAGCATTAATTCTAAGATTGAAGGTAAGAGTTTAAAAAAAGAAAAAACAAAAAAACTTGTGTTATTTCTTTGATGGAGTGACTACTTTTTTAGAATTCTGCTTACAGAGTCACCCCATCAAGGAAATAACAAAAGTTTTTTTTTGTTTTTTGTTTTTATAAACAAATACAAATTTTTTATTTTAAAATATTTTAAACAAAAAAAACATAACCCATCTATAACGTCTAGCTTTAGAATGGATATTCTCAAAGTTTGCATTGGGTGCATCATTAAATTCTGGACAATTCTATTATTGCATTTCAAAAGTTACAAATTACGTGCTTATTTCATTTACATACTAACCTTAAAACATCAGTGTTTGAACTCAGGTCGTACACAACACAAATGTTCCTTTTGGAGGCTCACCATGCATGCATGAATAAGTCTTCAGACCAGGCATGGGCTGGGAAGTATTTATCCACCAGCTCTCTGCAAATGCAGGACCCAATTTAAAGTTAAATTTGCGTCATTCATATTTTCTCAATCACATTCTTAAGTCTAGATAATCAACAAAAACAATAACCCAAGCCTCTGTGACGTTTGCTGATTTCCGAGCTATAAATGGTGATGCTGAAAATTTGGTGATTGGCCTCAGGTGGTATAAAATAGCTCCAACACACTCTTGCTTTTGACTCTTTGGTACTATTTCAAATCTCCCAAAATAACACACTTGGAGCCAAAACAAATTTGAAAACTATTGCCTTAGAGATAGCCTTGACACCCACTGAGGTTCAGAAAGTGACCCCTATTCACACAGCTCATCCCAATGAACACAATCACTACAGAGTCCAAGCTGAGCTTCCTCTATATTATTATACTGTGTGACCCAATAAACACTTAATAAGTATCTGTTGCTGGACTGAATGGTGGGTGCCTGCAAATGGGACTCTCATAACTTTCGAGAAGTAGCTGCTTTGGAAGCACCCTTGGAAGGGGACAGTATAGAAACCATGAGATGCAGGTGGTAGTAGCAGTTTGGAGTCTCTGGGGTGAAAAGCTGTCTTCCAGGACTAGTCCTGTCTCTAAGTGCCATTGTATTCACCTGCCAGAAAAACAGGACATGAAGAAGAGAATAGTTCAGACGCCATTAATTTTGAAACACAAAATCAATATGTGTCTTTACTTCCTGGGCAATCACCCATCAGAAAGATGGTTGCTGGAAGAACAAGGTAAATGCCAGTGGGGCGAAAACCTAACTCAATACAGTCTTTCAACAAGGCAGTTTTCCAGGGGGACTAATGACCTCTCCTCCTAGGTTGCCTCTAAAATGAATTTTGCTTTTCTGAAAAGTAGTTTGGTAATTACAGACATGATACGGATCATGTAGTCCAAGTGCTTATTTTTTTCAGAGGGGGAAACTAAGACCCAGAGAGAGGAAATTATTTGCTAAGGCTTCTTCAGACACTGAAACAGACTCATTTGCCTGAAATTGTGCTTCTGCCTCTCCTGTGGGAGATAATTTATTTTATCTTCTTCCTATTCTGTACTTTATGGGGAAAAAAAGACAAGAGGAAAAGATCTGCGAAATGAAGATTAAACTTTTGACTCCTAGATTCATGTTATATAATAATAATAATAATAGTAATAATAATAATAATAATAATAATAATAGATTGTTTACCATCTCAGGGAGTGGGGAAGGATAGGTAGGAATAAAAAAGGGAAAGGGAGAAGGAGAGAGATAATTTGGAGCTCAATTTTAAAACAAAGATAAAAATGTTTGTTACATATAATTGGGGAAAATAAAATACTATTAAAATGATAATAGCACTTATTTAGCATTATAAATTTAATTTCTAAATTAATTAAATTATAAGTTGATGAAATGCTACTGGCTTTTGCTATCTCTCCCTTTAAAGTAAAGGAATTTGAGATTTAAAGATCATATAACTTGCCCAGCATCGCACAGCTAATAAGTATCTTTGGCAGGATTTGAACTCAAAAGTTTTCTGACTCTAAGTCTAGTATTCTAACCACTTTGACATCTAATTTTCTTGTTTTTAAAAGTTATTTTTAATCATGTTTGACTCTTTGTCACCCCTTTTGGAGTTTTCTTTGAGAAAGATTCTAGAGTAGTTTGCCATTTCCTTCTTCAGCTCATTTTATAGATGAGGAAACTAAGGCAAACATGGTTAAGTGACTTGCCCAGAGTCACACAGCTATTAAGTGTCTAAGGCTGGATTTGAAATTAGGTCATCCTGACTCTAGGCCTGGCACTCTATCCAATTTGCCACCTAACTGCCCTCGTACACACATACCTATATACATACATACACAACTACCATTTTTAAGCATCAACTAGGTACTATGCTAAGCAATGGGGATACAAGGAAATGGTTTGAGGAAAGATCAGAAACAGCATCAGGTAGACACAAACTCTTATGCCAAGTTGTTGAGCCTTCAAGGAAACCAAGGATTGGAAGAACCAATGAGGACAGAGTGTGTTCCACTTATAGGGAACATATTGCCAGTGCCAAGGCAAGGATGGAAAATAGATTTTCATTCATGGGGAACAGCAAGTACTTTTAGTATGGCTGAATTGCATACCTCATTTGGTTCCTTTGAAAAATGATCAAATAAAAGGGTCCATTCCTTTCAACTGGTATAACTAGTTTTTGTTTTCTTTTCATTAAGTCCTTGCATACCAGAACCCAATAAATTCTGAGTATTGCAAGACAGTCTTGGTTCTTAGAATTATAAAAATGTGCACTTGTGAAATGAGCTAGAACTACATAGGAATCATTTTACCTTCCAAGAGTTGGAGAGAAGTAAACTTTTCTCTTCCTTCATGTCCCAGAAGTTTAGAGTGTCCATGACATTCCTTTGGCCTTTTTGCTTCCTTCAATGCAATTTATATCACCAAAAACCAAGGCTAGTCCCATACTCTAAGTTATTATATTATATTATATTATATTATATTATATTATATTATATTATATTATATACATACATATATATATAATTATATTACATATATAAAATAAGTCCATCATTAGCTAAAAACATTTCTTATCATATTTGTAGTTGTCTTTTAACTCTAAGACCTTCTTTAATCTCTCAGGATTAATAATATTTTCTACAGCAAGGTCTGGGCACTTCTCCATCGTGAGAATGAAGGATGGTCCAATGAAAGGCCCACAGGATGTCGAAATCTAGTTTTGATTCCAGCCTCCTGGAATCTCATATTTCTCCCTTTTTTTAGGGAGTATTAACTGGAGGTCTCATTCCTGTTTTGATAGCTTTCCAGGGAAATAAGTCAAAAAGTTAATTTGATTTTGAACAGATTCTTAAATCAGTTCTCAAGAGGCAGAGATCAATTTGCATTTCATCTTTTCTTAGTCATCTTGGCTGGTATTTCACACTCAGAGTTGGTATTTTTCATGTTCTCTTACTGCAGAGAAATGACCCCTATAGCATAATTGAAGCATACACACACATACGCGCATGCACACACACACCTACTCAGACACACAAACACCCTAGAAGGCTATGTAAACAGGCTTAGGAGGCAATAGTTTCTTTGTTGACTTTTTGGGGGCTTGCATTTACCCAACAGATGGCATGGTGTCCCATTGCAAGAGATTCACTGCAGTAGGATTTCACCATGATTCCTTGCTATTTCCATGGTCTGAATCTGAAATTCAAAACACTGGATCATAAATTATGAGCCAAGAAGGATCTTATATGTAAGAGTGGAGATTTTGTTCTATCATCAATGATTCAATTTTTTAAATGAATATCTGGAAACATACAAATTGTTACTAATTAAAATGTAATTATGAAACTGGGGAAAAATGGATCTTATAGGGCATCAATGCCACATCACAACCTAATATTTATAGATGAGGAACCTAAATTATAAATGAAGTTTCTTGAGGTCATTCAGGTAATAAGAAGTAGAAGAGTCAGGTTCTGAACCTAGGTGTTCTGATTTCAGGTTTTTTTTTTTTATTTTCTACATTCTAAATCTCTCCATATACAGATCAGAAAATGGAGGCACCAAGAGCTCCTGTAAGCTTTTGGAGTCAAGGAAATAAGAGCTAGGAGAGACCTCACAAGTCATCTAGTCCAACCTTCTCATTTTATATATGAGAAAACAGGCTAGAGGAGTTCATTGTTTTGACCAAGGTCATGTAGAGTGAGTGATAGAGGTGGGTCTTGTCACTATAAAACAATGACCTTTCCCACTTTACCACACTAACTGTAGCAAGTGGCAAAGATAGAACTGGGACCCAGGAGATTGACTCCAAATATAGCATTTTTTTCAGCTCACCATATTATTTTCAGTAGAGAAAGGATTTATGACATTTAATTCTTCCCACGATCAGAAGGGAGAGCTTCATTTCAGTGGGTCTTGCTCATTGGAAGGTCACCAGGGTGGGGACTGAGTGAGAATTCCAAACTTAAACTTAAAAGGAACCTTAGTGGCTACAATCACTTTGCAAATCAGGATGCTGAGGAAAAGATAAGTTAAGTGACTTTCCCAGGGTAATATAGTTAGTAAGTGGCAGGACTTAAACCATACTCTTAATGATTCTGAGGCCAGTGCTANTAATAATAATAATAATAATAATAATAATAGATTGTTTACCATCTCAGGGAGTGGGGAAGGATAGGTAGGAATAAAAAAGGGAAAGGGAGAAGGAGAGAGATAATTTGGAGCTCAATTTTAAAACAAAGATAAAAATGTTTGTTACATATAATTGGGGAAAATAAAATACTATTAAAATGATAATAGCACTTATTTAGCATTATAAATTTAATTTCTAAATTAATTAAATTATAAGTTGATGAAATGCTACTGGCTTTTGCTATCTCTCCCTTTAAAGTAAAGGAATTTGAGATTTAAAGATCATATAACTTGCTCAGCATCGCACAGCTAATAAGTATCTTTGGCAGGATTTGAACTCAAAAGTTTTCTGACTCTAAGTCTAGTATTCTAACCACTTTGACATCTAATTTTCTTGTTTTTAAAAGTTATTTTTAATCATGTTTGACTCTTTGTCACCCCTTTTGGAGTTTTCTTTGAGAAAGATTCTAGAGTAGTTTGCCATTTCCTTCTTCAGCTCATTTTATAGATGAGGAAACTAAGGCAAACATGGTTAAGTGACTTGCCCAGAGTCACACAGCTATTAAGTGTCTAAGGCTGGATTTGAAATTAGGTCATCCTGACTCTAGGCCTGGCACTCTATCCAATTTGCCACCTAACTGCCCTCGTACACACATACCTATATACATACATACACAACTACCATTTTTAAGCATCAACTAGGTACTATGCTAAGCAATGGGGATACAAGGAAATGGTTTGAGGAAAGATCAGAAACAGCATCAGGTAGACACAAACTCTTATGCCAAGTTGTTGAGCCTTCAAGGAAACCAAGGATTGGAAGAACCAATGAGGACAGAGTGTGTTCCACTTATAGGGAACATATTGCCAGTGCCAAGGCAAGGATGGAAAATAGATTTTCATTCATGGGGAACAGCAAGTACTTTTAGTATGGCTGAATTGCATACCTCATTTGGTTCCTTTGAAAAATGATCAAATAAAAGGGTCCATTCCTTTCAACTGGTATAACTAGTTTTTGTTTTCTTTTCATTAAGTCCTTGCATACCAGAACCCAATAAATTCTGAGTATTGCAAGACAGTCTTGGTTCTTAGAATTATAAAAATGTGCACTTGTGAAATGAGCTAGAACTACATAGGAATCATTTTACCTTCCAAGAGTTGGAGAGAAGTAAACTTTTCTCTTCCTTCATGTCCCAGAAGTTTAGAGTGTCCATGACATTCCTTTGGCCTTTTTGCTTCCTTCAATGCAATTTATATCACCAAAAACCAAGGCTAGTCCCATACTCTAAGTTATTATATTATATTATATTATATACATACATATATATAATTATATTACTTATGTAAAATAAGTCCATCATTAGCTAAAAACATTTCTTATCATATTTGTAGTTGTCTTTTAACTCTAAGACCTTCTTTAATCTCTCAGGATTAATAATATTTTCTACAGCAAGGTCTGGGCACTTCTCCATCGTGAGAATGAAGGATGGTCCAATGAAAGGCCCACAGGATGTCGAAATCTAGTTTTGATTCCAGCCTCCTGGAATCTCATATTTCTCCCTTTTTTTAGGGAGTATTAACTGGAGGTCTCATTCCTGTTTTGATAGCTTTCCAGGGAAATAAGTCAAAAAGTTAATTTGATTTTGAACAGATTCTTAAATCAGTTCTCAAGAGGCAGAGATCAATTTGCATTTCATCTTTTCTTAGTCATCTTGGCTGGTATTTCACACTCAGAGTTGGTATTTTTCATGTTCTCTTACTGCAGAGAAATGACCCCTATAGCATAATTGAAGCATACACACACATACGCGCATGCACACACACACCTACTCAGACACACAAACACCCTAGAAGGCTATGTAAACAGGTTTAGGAGGCAATAGTTTCTTTGTTGACTTTTTGGGGGCTTGCATTTACCCAACAGATGGCATGGTGTCCCATTGCAAGAGATTCACTGCAGTAGGATTTCACCATGATTCCTTGCTATTTCCATGGTCTGAATCTGAAATTCAAAACACTGGATCATAAATTATGAGCCAAGAAGGATCTTATATGTAAGAGTGGAGATTTTGTTCTATCATCAATGATTCAATTTTTTAATGAATATCTGGAAATATACAAATTGTTACTAATTAAAATGTAATTATGAAACTGGGGAAAAATGGATCTTATAGGGCATCAGTGCCACATCACAACCTAATATTTATAGATGAATAACCTAAATTATAAATGAAGTTTCTTGAGGTCATTCAGGTAATAAGAAGTAGAAGAGTCAGGTTCTGAACCTAGGTGTTCTGATTTCAGGTGTTTTTTTTTTATTTTCTACATTCTAAATCTCTCCATATACAGATCAGAAAATGGAGGCACCAAGAGCTCGTGTAAGCTTTTGGAGTCAAGGAAATAAGAGCTAGGAGAGACCTCACAAGTCATCTAGTCCAACCTTCTCATTTTATATATGAGAAAACAGGCTAGAGGAGTTCATTGTTTTGACCAAGGTCATGTAGAGTGAGTGATAGAGGTGGGTCTTGTCACTATAAAACAATGGCCTTTCCCACTTTACCACACTAACTGTAGCAAGTGGCAAAGATAGAACTGGGACCCAGGAGATTGACTCCAAATATAGCATTTTTTTCAGCTCACCATATTATTTTCAGTAGAGAAAGGATTTATGACATTTAATTCTTCCCACGATCAGAAGGGAGAGCTTCATTTCAGTGGGTCTTGCTCATTGGAAGGTCACCAGGGTGGGGACTGAGTGAGAATTCCAAACTTAAACTTAAAAGGAACCTTAGTGGCTACAATCACTTTGCAAATCAGGATGCTGAGGAAAAGATAAGTTAAGTGACTTTCCCAGGGTAATATAGTTAGTAAGTGGCAGGACTTAAACCATACTCTTAATGATTCTGAGGCCAGTGCTATATAAATCTACTACTATATGAGATCTGGAATAAGAAAAACCTGAGTTCAAATATAGCCTCAGTGACTTATTGTGTGATCATGATCAAAGCACTTAATGTCTGTCTGCTTTAGTTTCCTCATCTGTAAAATGGGGATAACAATAGTACTCATCTCCTGGGATTTTTGTGAGGTTAAAATAGTATTAATATTAAATTTTAGTGAATCACTTTCCAAACCTTGACCAAATAATTATCATATTATCATCATCGTCATCATCATCATCATCATTAGGTCATTTGTAGGCTGTAGAAATACCGTATCCTTAACAACCAATGCAGGATAGCCAGACTTCCTCCTTTAAAACATAAATGAGGTGGGGCAGTTAGGTGGGGCAGTGGATAGAGCACCAGGCCTAGAAATAGAAGATCATCATGGATTTAAATCTGGTCTCAGATACTTCCTACCTGAATGGATCTAGGCAAATCATTCAATTCCCATTGCCTAATCCTCACCGCTCTTCTTCCTTAGAACCTAATAAATAGTATTAAATCTAAGACTGAAGGTAAGGGTTTTAAAAAAAGAAATAAAGAAGAGAGCACCAAAGGCCCATTTACTATGACTGTCAGAGGGCCTGTGCATTAAGAAAGAATGCTTTACAAGTGGAGTCTTTGGTGAAAAGATCTCTCATGGATTGATAAGTGTAGTTGGAATAGGTAATCCTTAGTATTAGCTTTTTAAAAATGTATTTGTGGATATGGGGAGAGGATCAATGACTCTTTATTTTTACCATTTGTCAATAGGAACTTCCTGTCTTGAGAGCAATTGATTTTTATATAACATTTACTGTTGGCCTGCCATTGTGCCATCTTATGAATGAACACCTGTCCAAATAAACCCCGGAAAATGAAAATTTCTAGAGCTGAAGGGCATCTCACAGGTCAACTGGTCTGCCCTCTTCTCTCTATTTTACACTTGAAATCTTTGAGGCTGGGGGAATTTAACTGGCTTGTTCAACATTACAAAAATAGTTAGAATCAGAGGCTGGATTTGAACCAACAACCTCCAATTCTTATCTTTTAGTGGTTTGACTTTTGTTTCTTTAGAAGAAAAATTTTCATGTTCAGTAATAACAGACTCTATTATTCAAGATTCTCGCTTCTCTAGAATTTCTCATATTTCCTATAAGGGAATTTTGAGTCCTTCTTCCAAAAAAAAAATACTCTTTTTTTGGAAGAATACTGGGTGGAAGTACAAATCTTTACCAGAATTTAATTGACTGCCTATTCCTAAGCACATACTATGTCAAAGGGCCCTATAATGGACATTGAAGACACAAAGACAAAACATAACACTGCTCTTTCCTCAACATGCTTACATTGTTCTGGTGCGACCTGGTGTTGGAAGCATACAGTAGTGATACGTATGCTGTCTTATGTGTTTCTCTGTATGTGTTTGTGTGTGTGTTTGCATATGTTTGTGACTCCAGAAAATTTAAATGACCAAGAACTGAAAGTTTCCTTAAAGGGCTGCTTAGTGTTGTAGAAAAAGGATGGAACTTGGAGCCAAAAGTCTTGAGCTTTCATCAGTGCTTTGCTACCTACAACCAGTGTGATCCTGGACAAGTCAGTTAATCTTCTTGGTTCTCACTTTTATCATATGCAAGAGGAAAGGTCTAAGTGATCCTTAAAGTCTCTTCTAGCTCTAAATCAATGATTAACCAGTTGGATGCACACATTTTATGGATAAGGTTAAGGGGGCCAAGAGAAGTTTGAGGTTCTAAGATCTTAGTTCTAGAAGTTTCCAGAAGGGACCTTAGAAATCTCATATTTCAGATAAGGAAAGTGGAGCACAGAGAAGGCCAGCAGATTGTCTGAAGTCACAGAGCTTTCCAAAGTCCCAGTCTAGATTTGAATCACTCACTGTGTACTACACTGCTATTTTTAAGGGTTCCCAGGATCTTATGTCTCATTTTCAAATTTGATTTTGAGAAGTCCTATTTTTTCCCTCTACCCCTACTCAAATCCAGACCTTAACTACTAAATGCTCTGGTTTCAGGGAATGATTTGTAAATCGAAGGTTGGGTTGGTTCAACCCAGTCTAAGGAAAGGAGGGCTCTCCAATAACAACTGCTGACTTACCTACTTGGAATTGATTGGGAAATAATTGGCCTCCTGACTTCGCTAATGCTTTCACACTGGCTCTGTTCTGATGATATAATTGTAAGGGAAGGGAAGGCAGCAACTTTGCCTAGGCTATTAGAGAGACAACTCTCCAGACTTCCAGTGCAATTCAGAATAGGCAGGTTGAAGTCATTAGGTATTAATATCATTGGGTAGGAAGCTAGAATTTATAAAGAAAAGGTTAGTAAATGAAAGAGGCTTGAGATAGGAGAGAGGAAAAAGAGACAGACAGACACAGAGAAAATAGAGACATAGACACAGACAGGGAGAGATACAGAGACAAAGACAGACAGAGAGACAGAGACAAAGAGAAAGAGAAAGTCAGACAGAGATGGACAGAGACAAAGGCAGAGAGACATAGAAACAGAGAGAAACACAGAAAAAGACAAAGAGAGACACCCAGAGAGAGACAGAGAGAGACAGAGATACAGAGGTAGAAAGATAGAGATAGAGAGAGGGAGACAGTCAGAGAGATGGAGACAAAGAAAGAGACTGAGTTAGTGATACACAGATACACAGAGACAGAAATATAGAGATGTAGACAGATGTAGATGGACAGAGAGAAGCAAAGGGGGAGATAAAAGACAGAGGTCCCTCTTAGAGAACTGGTGGGTTAGAGACATCCTGGCGGAGCTGGTCTGCTTCGGAAGGGCCTGGGGAGAAAGGAAATCCTATAACAAAAGAAGAGAGAATAACTAGTTCTTGCAAAACATGTACCACTGGCCTAATATTATGCCACTTTATCCACGATTTTACATTTGTCTGTGGAGGTGGGAGATCAAGTACTTCTGTTCTGGAAACCTAAAAGAAATAACCATGGCATTCTCATGATGCATTATAATTGTTGTTTTTTCCTAACTGTTTTCTTTCATGGTCTCTGGCAAATAGAGGAGTCAGCTGAGGACCAAAGTAACTACGTGACTTGTCTGAAATCAACCCATCCAACTAAAAACAATATCTTTATTCGGCATTTAAGGATATGAATCTCAGAATCTCAGAGTATGAAGAGATTACCGGGTCTTTCCAGTCCCACCTGTATTCTACCAAGAATATCATCTATAACAACAAAAACAACAATGTCATGATGACAGCTAAAATTATATAGCACCTTTAGCCTACAAAACCCTTTATATGTGTTATTATTTGATGATTAAAACCCAACCATGTGAAGGAGGCAGAGTTATCCCCATTTTTCAGATGAAAAACCTGAGGCAGACAGCAAGTATTTGAACTCGGGTCATCCTGATTCCTAAATCCACCCCCATTTCTATTAGGTTACCATAATATCCAATAGGTAGATATTTAGCCTTTCCTGGGAGTTCTTGGAGACCTTTGGTAAGGAGGGGCCCATTAACATAAGGAGTTCCCTTCTACCTTTCTATAGCTCTCATTATTAGGGACTTTTATCTCAAAACTAAAGTTACTCACCTGCTCATTTTCTTATCTATAAATGCTTAGGAGACCTGAGTCTTTGAACCATAACCCCAGACTTCACATCTAGAACTCAGACTCTCTAGTTCCTAAATCCAATTATTTATTAGGAGGATGGAGAAGCCCAAGAGCATAATACTGGAGATACAACTAGAAAAGCAAAGTCCCTTTTTGTAAGCAGTTTATAAAGAAGCAAAAAATCTTGTACAATAGTTAATAGGGAGGAGCACTTTAGTCCAAAACGTTATAGGAATGATGGGTAAGGTGATTAGGGGAATAGACTCCTTTCTTATTTGAGTGGGGGAAAAGTATAAGCACTTGCATCAGAGTATGAGTTCCTTTTTGGTTTTGTTTGTTTTTTTTTTATATCATCAATGCTTATCACAGTAGGCATTTATAAAATTTTTATTGATTGATTGTTTGAATGGATGAATTGTTTGATGAAAGAGTATAGTTCCAGAAGAGGGGGAGAGAGTATATACATAATGTAGAGGATTTTGTTGAGAAAGTTTTCAGAATGGTAGTGAAAGATGAGAGAAGGAAGTTCACATCTATATTACAAGAGGGAACCATCACTTTAAGTACAATGAGCTGTGGAATTTTCAAAGAATTTAAAATTTGAGATAGTTCTTGAAATACGGTTTATAGACAGATAGGGTTTAGACTGAGAGAAAACTGAAAGAACACCAAGTTAGCAGGCTAAACACTTAACTTCCAGTCCTGGTATTATCACTCACAGGATCACAGATTTGAGCTGAAATGCTCATCATCTAGTCCAGAACCTTAGTCCTACAGAAGAGACGATCCAATGCATGTCTTGAACATTCATTGGAAGAGCCATCAGAAAATTATTCTATCAGCTTACTTTTCTACTTCTCTGCCTGGGTGACTATTTCAAAGGAAAATAAATGGGGAACCAAAAGAGAATTTATGTCATCAAATCCAACCCTCTAATTTTACTCTGAATTAAAAGGAGACCCAGAAAGAGAAATTTTATTTTCCCAAGGTCACAAAGCTATAGCAGAAGGTAGAAATACCGAGATTTAAGCCCAGATCCTGTCATTCCAAATCCAGTAATCCTTTCACTCAAACATTCACTTGCCCTGTGATCTTATTCATATCATTTGCCTTCCTCAGGCCTCTATTTCTTTTTCTGTCAGAGAAAAGATATAGATTAGATGAGCACTAAAGACCATTCTTATTTTGATATTCTAACATTCTAGCATTCCGACAATATAACTGCTAGCTCAATGCTTGATTGCCTTACAGAGTAACAGAAGAACAACAATAATAAAAAGCATCAAATCCAACATACTTTATAAACAAGTAGTCTCTGTATTGAATAAATCACAAGGGGAGCATGCAGCTGGCCCCACTACTTGCAGTAACTTGAACTGAAATTGGGAAAGTAACCTGTAATCATCCTACACAACAATGGATAACAATAATATGTTACCATCAGACATTCTCCCAAATGCCTTGAGTGTGTTGGAGAATCTATGACTATCATTTCCACATTTAATTGTAAGGAGACACTTGAGCCTCAGCCTATCTGGAAAATGGTGATAATCATAGAACTGTGTATGCTGGAGGGCACTTAGGAGCTTGATGGGAGACACTCTTGTTTCTCTCAGGTGGCAGGTATGCCAAACATCTGCTATTTTCATGCCATTTGTGGTAAATCAAGGGCGCACCTCCAAAATATGGTAGGGAGTTTCTTTATGTCAATAGTCTCACACTCTTCACTTCCTGCTACACATGGCTATCCATCTATAAAAAGAATCTGAAGGAATTTGCTGAGAAATCAGAGAATATATGACAGAAAATCCACTAGATTCAAAAGTTCCTTTTGGAAACCAAGGGCCAGAGGTAAGAGTTTTCTCTGGGGTTTTAATTAGGAACCTTCACTGTTCATAACTACTCTCATATTCATATTTGATTGTACTACAACTCTGATTCATATATTGATTCTCCATTGGCAAAGAAATCTTCAAAGTCCTAGACATTCTAGGACTCATAGAATATTGCAGATTTGCAGAAGCAGAAAGATATAAGGCCAAGTATGGTTTTGGTAATCCTTTCCTTAGGCAAAAGCAGCATGCTGAAGTGTAGAAATTATGAAGTGGCTCCTTATTGGTGAATATGGGCAACAGTTTTCTCTGTCTTCTTTAAATGTGATAATTGGTGCTGTTTTTCACTACATAAAAAGAGTCAAATTGATCCCATTAAAAGGTCAAGAGATGGCTCTTGTCCCCCATGGGTATTGTGAAGAAAGAGATCTAGAGGAATAAGTGAAGATGTTGGGGAGAGATGGTATAATCTGTAGAAGATTTGTGGGAGTATGTAGACAAAAATGTGAACTGAATGGGAAGTCATCTGTGTTGTGATCTAGACCCTTGAAATAAGTACCCAGACCAATGTAATAATAGCACATTCTCTTTGCCTCCCTCTCTATGAAGTCATCAATTTACATCTGTATACCAGTTTCCCTTTGGTTGTTTTCTAATAGAATTGCCTTCTAGAACCCAGAGTAACTGAAATACTAAAAAATAAGGCATTATAGTAAGAGGTATAGTTATGTGAAATATAATGTTTGCTTAAATAGACATATAGGTACTTATGTATATAATATAAATTTGTGAAAAGGAATTCTTGGTTCTCTTTGAGTTCACACTTGTGAAAAGGGAATCTTTTGTTCTCCTTGCCTAAGTTGAAGTTAAAACTTTGTCAATAACTTAAGTACCCCTACTTAGTACCTCACTAGATTGTAAGGACAAGATTAGCTCTCTTTTGTTTGCCTCTTGATTGAATCAAGGCAAGCTTGAACTAGGTGGAGGAGCTCACAAACCACTTAGTAAGTTCACACCTTCCTTGATGCTAGGCTAGAACAATTCAGAAACTTAAGAATTCATACACTCAGAAAGGTGTGGTTCCAAAGGTGAGAACTCAGGCAATATGGAAACCGTGATTGGCCCCCTGAAAAGGGGCAGGGACAGGAAACCACCATAAAAAACAAGTAGTCTTTTGATGGTGAGGCTGATGAAGGAGGCTATTAGAGAGTGAACCCCAAGAAGAGAGTCACTCCAAGAAGGAAGTCTGCTTCCTGAAGGTCGGCTCAAGGAAGAAAGTAGGCCTCAGGAGTCATCTTCAGCTCCAGTCACTGTCTTGGGTGAGTGGATAGTTGGTTTTCCCTTCCTGTCTTCTGGAGATAATTTAATTCTGATTGAAGGTTAACAAGTCCTGGCTGAGGCAAGCACTGGAACAATATTTAGTTAGATAGGTTAATGTCTTTTTCTATCCTTTTGTGTTTCTCTACTTTCACCTCTTTTATAAATAAAAGATTTATAATTGTCATATGTGTAATAAAACCATTAATTTTAACATTTACAAATAGTAACAAATGTATATGCCATAAAGTATATACTTACATGAATATAATATATGCATACATTTTTGTAATCTTCAAATGCTTAAATGAATGTTTATTTTCATCACTGTGGATGCTTCTTCTAAGAATCTCAATTGTAACCCACCTCGACCTGCTTCTCCTGTGTGTGTGTGTGTGTGTGTGTAGTCGTCCATGTCCCATTATTAATTCCCAATATACTATGTACTAGAAGGTTTCCTTAATTTCTGTTACAATTATAATGAAACCACCCCAATTAAAGTATGTGGGTTATCAAGAGTTATCAGTCATTCTTCCCTATAGCCTGCTGAACTTTGTCTCCATTGTATAATTCTCTACCAAATCTTACACTCTGGATCTTCTAAGTTCCTTGATTGCAACATATTGTAGTCAGTATTCCTATGTGCTTCAACATTTCATTTTGTGTAGAAAATCATATGTGTACAAATACATGTGTACAAATACACATGTAGCTCATCTTCTAAACTCAGTGCCCAGGTTTGACACTAACACCAGTTCTTTCCATCCTGTCTCTCTCTGAGCTAGGACTGGCATGCTCACTATAGCAGAATTTATTTTGACTAAAAGTAATCCTTATAGGTAATACCTAGTCACACCACTAATATACTTCCAGAGTCCCAACTGGTATGTTTCTGATTACAAAAATCAGTCACTGATGTGCAATTAATGTTTGTCAAGACATTTTCTGAAAATGCAACACAAAAGCATGTTTACGCAGAATCCCATGTGTAAATGTTAACAATATTATCTAGCTAATTTGCATAATGGCATTGGGTAAAACTGATATACAACTAAAGTTCAAAAATAATAAAGCAAACATGAAATGGTCACTCTTGCCTAGGGCAACTCACAAATCTCGAACTGTTGAATGGTGTCTTCTTTAATTTTAGCAACTGTCGGTAAAAGTTCTTTGTCAAATATAACATCTATTAATGAGTCGATGCTACTACCAAGCTAAGCTTATTTTTGATTAGCATCTTACTGAGAATTGTTCTTTTTCAAAGCCCTTCCTCTTATCAGCTTGGTTTACTTCTCATCAAAATGTCACTTCCAGCTTAATACTTTGCTCTTACTTTCAGCTAATGTAAGGTTATGCCTTATTTTATTTTTTAAGGAAAAAAACAATAACTTTTATCTTTACATTAGAAAAAGCCTCCCTAAATCCACTTATTTTCTGCTTCCACCTCTCTCAGCATCAATAGGGGATATTCCAGAGTAGTTTCTTCTGTCTTCTCATTTCTTATCTACTTTTCAACATCAAATCGTAATAGAGAGAATATATTTTCTCTTTTTCTTCTTATTCTTGTTCTCATGAACAAGTCATAATAGGAAACAGTATATGTTCTGTTTTCCTTCTTATGAGCAGGCCAGAATAGAAAGCACTCTGACCTCTGAAAAAGAGGCAGGGAGAGGAGAGACAGACAGAGACAGAGACAGATAGAAACAGAGAGAGAGAGAGAGAGAGAGAGAGAGACTGAGATAGAGACAGAGGAAGAGATAGAGAGACAGAGAGACAAGCAGAGACAGAGAGATTCTTAATTCTGTCTTTTAACATCTAATAATAATTTTGGTTCAGCAATTAGGCCTTCTCTATGAATGACTCCATGTCAGCTTATGCTTTGTGACAAAATTCATATCTTCTACCTATAATCAGGTAAATTACATTCATGTTATAATCATAAAACAGATGCATTGCATATATTTCTATAGTCATCAACCTAAGCACTTTTGAATTCATTATTAATTAATTAATTCAAATTACTAAAGGAAACTTCCCCTCTTCCCCATTCTCTCCAATGTTCTATAGCTTCTTATATACAAATAGGCAAATGTTGGCTCAGAACTCAGGTTGGTCTATCAGTCAATAACTCTTTATTAATAGCTGCTATGTCCTAGACACTGTGCTAAGTGCTGAAGATACAATGAAAGGAAAAAGACAGACCTTGCCCTCAAGGGTATAATCTAATCGATTTAACTCAGTTAACTTCTCTTAGAAACCCAAGTTGGACAAATGACCCAAGACAAGTCACCTGTTTAAGATTTGACTCAGTAACTAATTTTCTCAAAAGCAGAATAATAACTCAGAGAAGCCAATTGTCAAAAGTCATCCTCATGTTCTTCTCTAAATGAAAAAAAATTCAGTCTCTGCAATTTATTTAGGATTAAGTCTAGATAAAACCAATAAATTTTAATACTTTATATTGTCTCTATATGTTACAAAGTTCCCAAAACAATAAACTTTACCATTCTACATAGTCTCTGTATGTTATAAAGTTTCCAATACTTGATATCCACAAAACAATCAGTTCTATAGATTATATCTATTCATACATCATACATATTTGTAACAATTCTTTTTGTTCAGTTGCTCAGTCAAGTCTGACTCTTTGAGACCTGTGGACCACAACATGCCAATACTACCATGGGATTTTTCTTGTAAAAAATATTGGAGTATTTTGAAATTTTCTTCTCCTTTGGATCAAGGCAAATAGAAGTTACATGTCTTACTCAGAGTTACACAGCTAATAAATATCTAAGGTCAGATTTATGTTCACTTCTTGCTGACTCTGGATCCAATGCTCTATCCATTGAGTCACCTAGCTGCCTCCTTCTCATAGCAATATTATATTTCAAATATTTCACACAAGCAAACATATCATTAGATTTATGTATGGCAAAACAATAAACCATATTTCAAAAGTAATCATGTATGACATTATTACAACATGATGAAATATAATATGGTATGTTGAGATGAATATGATATAATCATATAATATATATGATATAATAATATTATATAATGAATAAATGATCATATACTTGCAAAATGTTATTTTTAAAATACATTCAGCAATTTGAATGAATTTTTCAGGTTTGCCTGGCAATTTGGTCTAATCAGTGCCTAAAAAGTTCTAATGCTCCTACCCTGATTTTCTAGGGTACACAGTGGCTTATCTTTAATCCTTATTCCCAAATTATTGATGTGTTAGGCTTTGCATTACATCGTCCTGTAAATGTACTTTCTTCCTTAGGATTCTACAACTCCAGTATTATCCTAAAAAAAGAGTTGCTTCTGGGTTCAGCAGCTGGACAGCAATTCACAACATTCTACTCACTTCCTTTTCATCTAAATTGGTATCTCACTCTGAAATAAACATGATAGAATTTCTTAACTCTCTGGAGGATGTATTGCTGTGCAATTAAATCATCATCATCTTCTGACCTGGAATTCTCCTTAGCTCTAGTCAACCTTTTAGGATTTCTCAACATGATATCCACTTTACTTTAAAACCACTTCTAAGCAATTCTCTTTGTGGACTAAGGAGGAAAAACTTGACATTTAATCTTCTTGCATCGTAGATAGGTTGTGACACTGTTGTCTGAAATAGGTTTTTTTTTTAAATTTCATTTGTATACATTGGGCTAGTGATCTTGTTTCTTCTAAATAAAGACTTTAAAATTTTATTAAATGTTACTATGCAACTATAAAAATATTCTACACTTAAGCATTTACTATATTTATTGATTTTTGCTAATATTCTTTCACATATCTAAGTATTTTATATCTTCATCATTTTTCTTAATCTCTTATTTCATATTGCCACATATTTTTCAATATTATTTATTAGTTTTTTTCTGAACTAAATGATCATTCTGTTCCCATTTGCACTGAACATACTTATGTTGAGCTGATCCACAATTATAGCAGATAATTATCTGGCTTTTCTAATTATATGTTGATGATGAGATTTTGGTATCAAGCTGATGCATTGTAAATAATGATGAGGCCATTTTTACTGTATTAGGGTTTTAGTACGCCTCCATCCCTGGCTCCAGCTCTGTCCTCACAGCCAATTTTTGATAATCTAGCCTCTTACACACTGACTCTGTAGTTCTTTTTTTCAGTGCAAGCAAAATTCATATGTCTGTCTAAACTGAAGCTATAACAAATATTTTTGCCACTCTTTCATTTCTTCTAGGCTGGTAATATATCAAAGGACCAGGGCCTCTGTTGTTTTCATCTCTGTGCCGAGGAGAGTGGTCATCTCTGTCCTCCCATCTTCCATGAGGATTAGACAAATTTCTGATCTTAAATCTAAATAATCCAAAGTGAGCTTTTTCTTGAATTCTGTTGTCAACAATAGACAAATGTTGAAAGATGTTCTAAAACCTGGCTAAATTGGATCATTACCATTTTTAAATTGATTTATTGTTTTTAACCATTCATTAATATGTGGCAACATTTGTTTATTATTGAGACGAATTGGATAAGCTCCCACTCTTGGCCTCTCTTATCTATCTCTTCTAGTACAATCTCATTAACTCTCTGGAGTTTTGCGTTCTTTTCTGACTATTAATCTTTATAGGTTACTGTCCATTCAAGTTATGAACTCAAAGGGTCATTCCCCTTTCTGCTGACGAGAACACCTCATGAAATTGGCATATATTTGCCTAAGTGTCCCATTACCAACAAACGGTCTTTCAAAGGTCTCAAACATTTTCACGAGGTCATTTCAAGGGTGCAGACTTTATACTTTGCACCCATTCCAAACATTGTGTCTAATAACTTCTAATAGTTTATTTTTCTTCTCTATCTTTGGTATTTGTCATTATTGTAAGACTGTTGTTACATTTCTAACCCAAATATCCCAGGTTTTTTTCCCTGGGGATACATGGCTTCTTCCCTGAGAAAAGTTCTAAATTAGGTCTGTAATTTCACTCAGATGTAATATTATTTTCTAGGATGTGGAGAAACCTATTAACATCTCTAGTTGTTTCTAGTCTTTCAAATAGCTTTTTATTCCAAGTTAATTTCAATAATCTATCTCCAGATACTTCCTAATTAATTAAAAGCATTTTAACTCTATGAAGTATCCTTTCTTCCTTTGTAAGAGGTTTGGCAATCATACTCCAATCACTTTCTGAAACCCCTATCCTATTAGGAATTTCAGAATAGCATATATCCTCAGGTAGTTGACACAAAACAAATGAAATGTTGTTTTATTTTTCTTCTTAGAGTTCTTAGTTTGTACTGCTTATTTCTTTACAATTTCAGTAATATCTTGGAAAATAACCTCAATATATTTATTTCTTAAGCCTTTGTGGAACTTGACTTCTATTTATTAGCACCAGTCCTCGAAAGATAAATCATTTAGATTATTCATTTTTATGTTCTACACTTAGTCATAGTAATAGGCAAGAATATAAAGATAAAAATAAGCTAAATATTCAAAGTATCAAAAATTATATCACAGAAATTGCTCTGACTTTATAAAGGAAAACACTGGAGAACTGTTCAAAGAAATTCAAACTTGTTTTTCTTTAGGGTATTTTAATGAAACTAAAGTAGCTATTAAATCCTGGATGGAGAATCTCTTTAATGGTACCTTGATGATAACAAGAGTATCTCTCTCTCTCTCTCTCTTTCTCTCTCTCTCTCTCTCTCTCTGTGTGTGTGTCTCTGTCTCAGCTGGTTCATTCATGTCAAATAAATCTACTTTAGTAGGTTAGAAAGATACTTAGATGGTGGTCACATAGGTACTACTGTAATTGTCAGGATTTTAGGAGTAACCCTTTAGATGATTTTTCCTTGGAGCATTATATCATATGAGTCTACACAAATTTATATTTTTTTTAAAAACCTTATATTCTGTTTTAGAATCAATACTGTATATGGTTCCAAGACAAAAGAGTGGTAAAATGTAGACAATGGTGCTTAAGTGACTTGCCCAGAATCACACAGCTAGAAAGTGTCTGAGGTCGGATTTGAATTCAGGTTCTCTCATCTCTATGTCTGGTTATCAATCTATTGTATCAACTAACTTCCTGTCATTGTATTTTCCATTAACAAATCATATACCAATACACAATTATTTACTGAATATTAAAACAAAATATTTACTGAATATTAAAAAATAAACACAATCTTTTCTTAATATTTCACTCGTAAATTCACCTTCTCCTACAAATGCACATAGTGTTAATGGGGAGGCTGAACTTACACTTAAAGTCTTGTGTTAATAAAATATTTAGGAAGTTCATATATAGGATCAGGGCAATCTGCTCTGAAACTGTTGAATTTGGTATTTTCTTTCTGCTTTGAGAATTTTTTTTAATAAAACTTCCACAATAAGCAAAGATTGTGTGTTCAACAAATGCTCCCACTCATAAGCTGAACTGATCCCCATTGTGTATTCCTGACATTTCACATGACACAATCTTCCAAATTGACCTTTTGATATACTGAGACTTCCCTGATATGCTGCCACTTAAATCTACTTTTGCTTAGTTGCACTTATTTTTCAACAGCAGCTATAGTATCTGACACTTTCAGCTTCAAGCTTACCTGATGCCTTCAGAAATAGTATCAAGCTATGTGACAAAGAGAAAATAATGTTTATCACAAAGTTAACAATAACTTCTTTATAACAATAACAATAACTGCTACTTTTCAGAATTCTTCTCCTTCAACTGTTAGTAGCAATGGGTAACAATATGAACAAATAATATGTCTTCCCTTTCTCCTTCTCTTTTCTACTCTATGACAAATCTTATATTTTCTCTCTATTTCTTCTATTTGAAAATAATTTACATTTGTTTTTTATTAAAATAATTTTTGGGAACTAGGATAGCTACCAAACCTTAAATGGAGAATTTTTTTCAATAGGATCCTGATAATGTAAAGGGCATCTCTCTATATTCAGATGATCCTTTACCACATAGTCAGAATGAGACACCACTCCTCTTTTTTGTTTTCTTTGTTCTTTTGCTCTCCTTCTCCTTCTCTGTCTTATCCCCCATCCTCTTCCTTCCCACACACCCCAATCTCTTTTCCATGAAAATTTTTCTTTATATGGGATTCTGTTCATTAGGTAAGAACTTGTTTTAACTTACCACTGAGTTCTGCTTCTATTCTCATATTCCATAAGACTCATATTTTGAGCCTTGGAATAGTGTAATCTAGATAGTAATGACTCAATGCATGAATACTCCACTATATGCAGAAACTGTGATTTCTACTATGAATTCCAAGTAACTGAAAAATAACCACGGGTCTTGGGAACATAATTAAATATATTTCCCTCCTGCTATGACAGGTGACTATTGAAGCATAATATAGGATACAGTGTCCAATATCTTTACTGTCCTGGGTGTTTTTGCTTAACTAGTTTTCAAGGAAAGGCTCCATTTTTATATGGGAAGAAGGATAGAGATGGGAACATTCCTAAAAATGAATGTGATTAAAAAAAAGACATTAATAGAATGAATTTAACAACAGGTGAATCTATGATTTTGTTTCTCATCATAGGGAAATTTGATTATGAAAACTCCCTCCATCAATTACATACAGAAGACCAATGCAATGACCATATTGTACAGTGGGGAAAGAGATAAATCTGGAGTCAGAGATCTTGGGTCCAAGTCTATCCTCTTCAAAATCTCCTATTTGTAATCTTGGACAAACAATTTAAATATCTGGGCAGCCTCAGTTTTCTGGTAAATACGTTGATAGAATTTCACTAAATCATTTCTGAGTTTCCAGCTTAAAAATCTATAATTAAAGACATAGAAGCAGAGTTGATTATTTAACTGTCTATGTATGGCAACCTGGGATCATTGTTACTAATAGCAAAGAAAAAGCATTTATTAACATCCTTCAAGAGTACAGCATCTTAAAAACCCATTGCTTATGAGAAGTAGGGGATAGAAGGGCTTTATGTGAGAGAAAGAATTTCTGGCATGGGGCAATCTTGCTGATATCCTTAAGTCTTTTTACATTGAAGGCAAAATTAAAATTTCTTATCGTCATAATTTTTTAATGACTTGGGAGAATGCCTGAAGCTAAAGGTCCATATAGTACAGTGAACACAACAGATGAGAACCCCTAACAGAAAGTGGTGCTTTGCTATGACTGAAGATGGTGGATGGTGACATTGATTAGAAGGGAGATATCATATCTTATGACAAACTCTTGTAGTTATAGGTTCCCTGTAGGCATCCAAGGTCATTCTGTCCAGGCTATCAATAATGATTGGCTAGTAATTTGATCTGATTTGATTTCTGAAAAAAAGGAAAAAATGAAGTTCCTGCACATGGTAAAGAGTTCTACAATCAACAAACATTGACTAAACAATTACTATATATAAAGCTTAGTGTTAGGGGTTATAGAGGCTAGTTCATAAGATGATAGGCTCATACGTAAATGTAGAGCTGGGGGAAACCATGGAGACATCCTAGTCTTAACTCCTTCATTTTCCAACTGAGGAAACTGAAGTCAGTGGAGATTAAAATACTCAGACAATGAATATAGTTAAAACTTTTCTCAAATGGGTCCCTTCCTACCTTGCTGGTCTTCTTATACTTGACTCCTCTTTATACTGTACAATACTTCTAATCCTCTCTCCAATACAATACTCCCTTATTTTATCTCCTATGTCTATTCTATTCTATTGTCCATTCCCTAAGCTTAGAATGCTCTCTCTTCATATTTCCATCTTATAGAACTCAATTTCATTCAAGACTCAGATGAAATCTCACCTTCTGCAATGAAATCTTTCCCAGTCTTTCTAGTTGCTTTCTACTCATTTGATAATACCATTATCTATTTTTACTTATCTTGTATGTACTGAGTTATTTAAAGTTTGTTTCCGCCATGGGAATGCAAGTGTCTTTGGGGAGGAGGGACTAATTTTACTTTTATTAGTTTTTTTTTATTTCTTTAGAATTTACTATGTGTTTGACAAAGTACATACTGAATGTGTATGTTAGTTCACAGATTAAGGATTTCAATTTAATAATTCAGTTTGGAAGATATTTATTATACATCTACGGATTTTAGAACACCATGCTCTGGCATGGAGAAAATGGATTTTTAAATAAGACATCACCCATGTCATCCTGAAGCTTACAGTAAACTTGGTAGCTATGACTTGAAACCATGTTTTCCTGTATTGGAGGTCAAGTCTTTACCCTTTACATCATAGATGTCAAATAACCAGCCCAAGGTGCAATACTCCTAAGGGTAACCACACCTAGAGCAAAATGTAAGTGGGAAATATATAACAAAGTAAATGAAAAAATGTAGCAGAACCCAGATAATGTTAATATGTGATTTTCTAGGTCAATATATGGTATTCAGGGATCCAGTTTAATGATACTCATTTCCCTTTGAATTTGGCATCCCTGCCCTACATAATGTTGACTGACTGCCTTTGCTTTCCTTACAAACCTCTGCATGTAGTAGAGTATGGAGTAGTAGAATATAGAGTAGGAGTAGAGATAACTGTTTTTTGTTACTATTATTATTTTTTAAAGCTCTAACAATAATGCACAAACTCTTATAAGTCATCTACTGAAAAGACTTCAACAATGGAAAATGGCATGGGGCAGGATATTTCTCATCCAAGGACCAGCCCAACTGAGTTCAGAGAAGCTCACTGTCAACAGATATTTGTCATATCAAACAGATATGGTTTTGCTTTGGTCATGGATCCTCTTCTACAAAATCTACTCAGATGTATCCCACATCATATTCCTTACTTCTTGGGCAACTCTCTCCTCCTCTCTGATCTTTGGTTTCAATTGTAAATGAAAGGGCTTTACTCAATGATTTTTATAATTCCTCTAATTCTCTAATACAATTCCTTGATCCTATGATCTTAGGTAAACTTGATTTACAGTCCAAAGACCTGGATTAGAATCCTAAAAGAGGGATTCACTGGCCTTAGGAACTGGAACAAGACATCAAATTTAAATCCTATCTTTATGCTAACTACCTATCTTCATCTTTGCCAACTTTTTAATTTCTCTGCACCTCAATTTCCTCATTTATAAAATGAAGAGATTGGGTCCAGTGACTACTGAAGTCTCTGTCAACTCTATATTATTGTGATCTCTGGCAATTTACCCAAGGCTTCTGTTTCCTCATCTGTAAAATGAGAGTTTTGGACTTGATGGTCTCTGAGATGACTTTTAGCTCTGAATTAGAATCTTATGACCTTTCAGAGCCACTATCACCCCATCTGCCAAATGATATTACAACTATTCACACCATCACTTCCAGGTTTGTTAGAATACTAAGTAGTACATAGGGCATTGGCATTGCTAGCAAAAAGATCTGAGTTCAAATCCTGCCTCAGATACTTAATGACTGTGAGAATCTGTGGAGAAGCTAGGTAACTAAGTGAATTGAAAGCCAGGGCCAGAGTTGGAAGGTAAAGATTTCACATCTATCCTCAGATACTTCCTAGCTATTATGTGAGGGGAGCCCTCTTCCCAGATCATACATTGGGACCTCACCTATATAACACCACAGAGGGTAGGTTATGGGGCAGTGACCTAGGCACCTGAGCCAGAAAGGATTGGGATATTAATCCAGAGTAAAAAGAGAAGTAAAAGAGGGAATTCCAGGAAGCAGGATCTCTCTTCTCTCAGATACACAGTGAAAGGAAGGTGGCTGAGGGAGTTATGCGGAGAGCACCCACATGGCTAGTTAGAATAAGCCTTTTCTCTCTATCTGTCTGCCTTCTCTTATTCAAGCAAATATTAATAAACTCTATGGAAATTAAGGACCAGCGTTTAATTTAGTTATTACACTGTGTAACCTTGGACAGTTCATTTAAACTCCGTTGCCTAGGCTTCACTGCTCTTCTGCCTTGGTGCCAATAAACAACCTGGATTCTAAGACAGAAGGCAAAGTTGTTGTTGTTGTTTTTTAATAACTATGGGACTTCGAACAAGCCACTTAACTTGTCTGACTCAGTTCCCTTATCTGTAAAATGGAAATAATAGTAGCATCTGTGTTGTAGGATAGTAATAATTATCAGTGTGTAAAGTACTCTGCAAATTTTAAAGTGCCATATAAATGCATCATTATTATCCTTAAAGCATTATAAAAACATGGACTGTTATTATTACTCTTCTGGTATGAATACTTGATTAATTAGAATACCACGCTACATACATTAATTTATCTGATTAAATCACCTTAAGGCTTCTACAGAAGCAGACAGCATAAAAGAAGTATGCAGTTAATCTTTCAATAAATATTTGTTAAGCACCTACTAAGTGTAAGGCTAGTAGCAAAGAAACTACTAAGCTGTTGTACTGTCATTTTTCAATGAGGATCTCTAAACAGCCTCTGAATAAGAGCATAAAGGTTCTGAAAATAAGCACTAGATTTGCTTCAAATGTAATTTGGGAAAGAGGCAGTGTTGTACAATAATTAGAGTGTTGGTCAGGAGGATGTAGGCTTGACTCTCACCTATGATACTTATAAATCATATGAACATGACCAAGTCACTGCTCTTAGTTTCCTCATCAGTAAAATCGGAATGGTCATATCTGCCATGCTTACTTCACCGGTTTGACTTGACGGTTACTTGAAATGATTTTGTTCAAAGTGCTTATAAAATTTAAAATATTTTAAAAATATCACCTACTATTTCCCCCCATAATATTGTCTATGCTGAGGTCTGATTCATCTCAATGAGCCTTTTTAAGGCAATTATAAGAGGCAAAGAACCCCAGTCTAGTCCACCACGCCTTCTTCTGTCATCATGCTGCTCTACCAGAAATAGATATGATCTGTCTCCATTACCTCCCTGTCTGTGCAAATCTGTCTTCTTTCTGTGAAAAAGAAGGGACAGGAATGGAGAGAAGCTGTTCAAATAATAGACACATCGACTCAGTAGAAATGATAGCTCCCACATGGAGGAAAAACTTTAAGCTTTATGTAGAGGCAATTAGGTGATATGATGGTTCTTGGAATACTGGACTTGGAGTCAGGAAGATCAAAGTTGAAATTCTGTCTCAGACACTAGTCAGAAACCATATGCAAGATATTTAACTTTGTCTCATTTTACTAATTTAGAAAAGCATACTATTACTGATAGGATCACTCTGAGCATCAAACAAGATAATAAATAGGAAGTGCTTTTTTTCTACACACCTTAAAGGACTAGATAAATAAATGTTTGAGTTCCCTCAGAATGCTGGGTGGCAGATGCTATGAAAATCATTATCCTTGTTTTATAATTGAGTATTCTATGACTAAAAGAAAGACAAAGACACATGGATGTCCATTTAGTGTCAGGAATGGAATTCAATCACCAGTCACTGGAGGACCCAGTATGGAGAAATACCTTGGAGAACTCATTCACTTCCCTTCCTTGACGTAACCCAAGCAAGGCATGAGAGAGATTGACAGAACAGCTAACCAGGAGAGCTACTCCTTTTTTTGCTTCCTGTCAGTGCTACTTACTCATTTAGACTAGATGTTAAAATCCCATCCCAGGTCACTAAAGAGCAAACTCCAATCCAACCCTGGTACCAATTTTTCCCTTCCCAGTAGTACTGAACTCTCTCTCTCTCTCCCCCCCCCACACACACTTTCCCTTTCTTTCTCCCTGTCCTCCCTCTCTCTCTCTGTCTATGTCTTTCTGTCTCTATCCCTATCTCTCCTTCATCCCTCTCCTCCTTTTCCTTCCTTCCTTCCTTCCTTCCTTTCTTCCTGCCAGTCTCCCTCCTTCCCTCCCTCCCTCTCTCTTTCTTTCTCTCTTTCTCTTTTTTCTGTATATTTCTTTTCATCCTTTATATCAAACTGTTATACAAGTTACATTTACAGTGTGCCTATCTAAAAACCAAGGTAGAATCATATAGGAGACACACATTCCTCCCTTTGGATTGACCTATCTACATACATCTTACTCCCATCACAAACTTACTCTTACTGCTATTTGCATGTCACTTTTTCAAAGATGGCCATATAATCATAAATTCTCAGATACAATATCTATCCCACATCATATACTCCAACTCCATTGTTTTACAGATGAAGGAGTAGAAACCCAGAAATGTTAAATAACGTGTCTTAGGTCACATCAGTACTAAGTGACAGAAGAAAGTTTGAACCCAGGTCCTCTGAAACCAATTTCATTTTTCTTTCAGGTGCATAACTCAAGTATTCATATTAGCTCTTAGAAACAGAGACAATCACTCTCTAGCCATAAAAAAAGTGTAAAGAAAACAAATGAAATCAATAAGACCCTCAGCAAAGCATATAAAAATTTTTAGTCACTAATACAAAAAAAAAAAGGAAAGTGTGATATGGTTTCATGGTATTAGTGCATATTTCCCCCTCTATGAGGCTAGCTGATGAAGAAGAATCAGCAATAATTTTCAAAGATAAATAATATGGAGATATGTAACAGTTTAAAAGAAAAATGAATAGATTGGACCCTGGGGATCCTCCTCAGACTTTCAAATTCTGAACTCATATGCATTTTTTACCAGAGATTTTTCCTGATTTGAAGCCATTGGACATAGATTTGAATCCAGGTTTTGCCACTCACTGGGTAGAGCCAACACCATATGACCTCTGGGTTCCTTGCAGCTTTAAATCCATGATTATATAAGTTCTCTAATGGTTAGTTCCCAATCCCCCAATCATCTGAATAACTGAGTATTTTTCTGAATCCACTTAGCTCTGATTGGGTTGTATCTCATGAGTAGAATGGAAGCTCCTTGAAGGACTGAACTGTTTCTCTTCTTGCCTTTTGAGGGCCTGACACTAAGTAGGTGATGCATAAATGCTCATTGTTGATTAATTTTGAGAACCAATCTCTGGAAAAGACCTGAGAGAAGAATTTAGTAGCGGAGCCACTGACTCTTAGTGGGGGAGGAGGGACTAAGGAACTGCCAAAGCAGCAGAGACTAGGGAGCCATCTGCTCAGCACCCAGTCCCTGGCAGCTGAAAGAGAAAGCCAAAGCAATGAATTTCAATTTGGGAAGTCCTCAAATGAACAGCCCTCCCCCCCTTCTCAGTTCCTTTCCATCCCATTTGCTGCCCATGTGGCTGGCCCTTCTGTGATTCCCTTATGAATTCCAGGCAAAAAACCTCAAATGCTGTCCAAAAACATCCAGCCAAGTGCTCCTCCCATCCTGGCTGGCCCTGCCATAGGGGAAAAAAAGAAATGCCATCTGTTGTTAGACCATGGATTTCTCACTCTCGTGTCTTTCTCCCAACCGAGCTATTGTCATATTCCAACAAATCTGAATCCAGTTCATAGGTTCATAAGTGCCTTCTATGTTTGAAGCACTATGCCAAGTGTTGGAGATACTCATAAAGATATAAAATCGTACCTACCCTCAAGGAACTTACTTTCTACTAGGGGATACAACTTTGGCCCAGATGAATGGATATGATAATTGGAGGGAAAAAGGAGGACAGAGATAGCGCTGAGGACTAAGGATATCAGGAAAGGTTTTTGGTTTTCTGACCAAGAAGGAACATGAGCTAAGCCTTGAAAGAAGCTGAGGATTAAAATAAAAATGTAACATTTATATTGTGCTTTAAGGTTGAAGAGAACTTTAAAAAAATCTCATTTTTTTCCTGATGATGTAGGAGGTAGGTGCTAATATTATCCCCATTTTACAGATGAGGAAACTGAGGAAGGAAGCCTTTAATGATTTCCCCAGGGACAAAGCTAGTAAGAATCTGAGGTCATGTTTGAATTCAAATCTTCCTGACAGTGCTTTTGTTCTTTGCATCAATCAGCTGCCAGGTGAATATGAAAAAAGAGTACATTCCTGCTGTGAGGAAGAGTCTATGCAAAGGTGATGAGGTGGGATGTTAAGAATTGAAGGGCACGGGGCATTAAAGAGGAAAATCTATATGGAATATAGAGTAAGGGACAGGGAATGATGGGAAATAAATGGGAAAGGTAGACTAGCAGAAGATTATGAATTCAAATGCTAGCCTCGGGGATTTTGTATTTTATTTTTGTATTTATATATTTTATTGTGTGCAACACAATTTTTGTATTTACGTATTTTATTTTGTGTAACAGGTATTGAGTGTATGAGGGGAGTAAAGGTCATGGATAAGAAAGATATTGAAGAGGTAAGGTAGGTAACAGCTGGCAGCTGATTTAGTAAGCACTAACACGCTAGGAATCTGGAAAGGAGCTTAATGATCATCTAGTCCAACTCATTTTATAGCTAAGAAATCTAAGGCCCATTGTGACTAAATAGATATAAATGTGCAGGCCTGGGTTTCTCTCAGGAAAACACATAATAGATCAGAGTTTTAGGGTGTCTTAAATAGGTAGCTAAGTGGTGCAATAGATAGACTGTTGGATCTGGACTCGGGAAGACCTGAATTCAAATCCAACCTAAAACATTTACTAGTTGTGTGACCCTGGGCAAGTCATTTAACTCTGTTGGACTCAGTTTCCTCTATTAAATGAGGTGGAGGAGGAAATGGCAAGCTGCTCCAATATCTCTGTCAAGAAAATCACAAATATGATTGCAAAGAGTTGGACATGACTGAAAAAACTGAACAACAATAACAAACATGTAGTATAAGCATCAGACTTTAATAAATCAGTGGGAGCATTATCATAAAATCATAAATTCAACTCAGAAGGAACTCTATGGTCATTTAGTGTCTCCCCTTTACTTTTTTATGGATGCAGCTATAGAAGCCCAGAGAGGTTAATAATATTGCCCAATAGCACTTGGGTAAGATCATGAATCTAGAGCTGGAAGGGACTTTAAAATCCATCTAGCCAAACACCTTCATTTTAAAAATGAAGAAAATGAGATCCTGAGAAATTAAGGGACTCAAAATAGACTATGGTGTCTTTATCAGCCTTTGAACTCATGTCCTTTGACTCAGTGAAATTCTTTGTTCATTGCACCATAATGCCATCTCATCAGTGGATTTGTCTTTTCATCAGTACAGGTCAGAGTCCATCCTTAACTTTTCACACGATGAAACTCTTATTCACATTTCTTTTAGAGCCTCCACAGTTCCATCTAATGTGTTCAAGTCTTTCCTCCAGGTATTTTTGCATTCCATGGTAACTGGTACAGCTTATGTGCTATCTGCTATCCCTAGGACTGGCCACATGATCAGCCCACCACATTTTCCAAACATATATTCCCTCACTGATATCCCACATGTCACTTTTTTGTACGTAGGTTGTTGCCATTGGAAATGTGCTTTAGTATACCTGCACTCGCCTCGCATCTCTCCATTTCAAGCATCATCTTTACTTATTTATGGATAAGGCTTGAAGGTGAAATGATTTCAGGTTTTATACAGCAGATATTAACCCATTTCTGCTGATTCTGAATACTAGATTATTTCCCTTGTCTGGCAGTATTTAATCTAATTGAACCAATCAATTAATGCATATTAATTAAATTGCTACTAGTAGTCAGAAAGTGTTCTAGGCACCAGGATAGGCACAAAAAGAGGAAATAATCCCTACTCTTAAAGAGTTAACATTCTATTTTGAGATGATAAATTATTCATAGATAAGGAAACAATGGCTATACTAAATAAAAAGAAATGTATTTGAGAGTGGGCACTTAGAATTCAGGGAATCATTAAAAACTTCATGAAAGGTATGACACTCAAAATGAATCTTGAAGGAGCACAAAGGCTGGAACATTTGGTGTATGTGAGGAGAAAGAGCATTCCAACAATGGGAGGCCCTGGGCAAAGGCTCAGAAGTGGGAGATGTGATGTCCTGAATCATGCTCTATAGTTCTAACAACTTGGAAAGGAGAGGACCTTAGAGTGAGTGATATATGATAATCCTGGAAAGATAGGATGAAAACAATTCATGAACAGCTTTAAGTGCCAAATGGAGTAGTTTATATTTGGTCCTAAAAGCCGTGGGAACTTCCTGAGCTGGGGAGTGGCAAGATTTTGGAATATCATTGTGTGGAAGATGGATTGGAGTAGGCAGAGACCACCTAGTAAGCAATTGCAGTGGTAGAAGGAAGAAGTCATAAGAGCCTGAAATAGAAAAGTTATACTGTGAGTTGAGATACAAGAGAGATGGAAGATATTTTGGGAAGATAGAATAAACAAGGGGTAATAATTGATTTGATATGGAAGTTTGCAGTTGGTGTAGTTGGGATGTGTGTGATTGAAGGACTGGTGGGGACCTCAATAGGATTAGGGAAGTTTGAAAGAGGAGTGGGTCTGGGGGAAAAGATAATAAGTTCTGTTCTGGACATACTGGTTTTGAGATGTTTTTGAGATATGTATATAGAGATATAATATCCATTAGGCAGATTGAGATTTCAGATTAGGGCTCAGGAGAGAGATGAGACTTAAATACTAAGTCTGGGAGTCATCTGCCTAAAAAGGATCCTTTAATTCATAGCAACTGTGGATCCACCAGGTAAAAGATTTTGGAGGGAGAAGGGGGAAGAATCTAAGTAAGGTAGGGTCCTGGCGTGTGTCACTTTAATTCACAAGGAATCTATAAGGTCACTCCATGTGGCAGACTTTGTGCCAGTTGTGGATATAAAAAGGAAAAAAAAAAGCAAACCTATTTGTATTCTAATAGAAAAAAATGGCATTTTATCATATAAGTACATATCAAATATACACATAGTAAATTGAGAATAATTTCATGAGGAAACTAACAATTGGGGAAAATGAAAAAAAATCTAAAAATCTCATGAGAAAGTTCAGATTGACATTCACCCTCAAAAGGGATAGAAATTCCCAGGAAATTCCGTGAGAGCAGAGTCCATTTGAAAGTGGAGGACAGACTGAAGAAAGGCAAAGGATTGGGAGGCAAAATATCATAGCCAGTGCAAAAAAATTAACTAGGTTTGGCTGGAATATAGACTGTGGGATGCTGAATAATGCGAAATGAGTCTAGTAGGACAGGTAGGAGCCAGACTATGAAAGGCTACAAAATACCACATGAGAAAGTTTTATCTCATCCTAGAAATCATAACGTTCCACTAACTGACATATCAATGCTTTGAATGATGATTTCTTGAGGACGGAGTCTTTCTCTCTGAGTCTAGACCATAATCCATCCAAACCTTCCTACTCAGTGCTCTCTTTCCATAGGGATAAAGAACCTAAGATTCCAATGATACAAGGAAATTCAAAGTGAGAAAATTCTACTAATGCTTTAGTTTAGAGTCTTAGAGCAACAGTTCTCATATATTTTAGTCACAGAATCCCTTTACACATTTAAAATTAATGCACCCCCTACAATTTCTCACAGAAATACACATAGACTTTTATTTAGGTGAATCATATCTATTAATATTTATAGTATCGAATATTAAATAACATTGTTATTATTATAAAAATAGTTTTGACCTCATAGATCCCCAGGGATCCTCTCCATATCTTGAAAACGTCTTATAAAGTTATCTTGAGTAGAAATATCGAATATGATGCTGGAGTGTTTTTGAGATTAAAATATAATTGGGGAATATTTAAGAAATAAAATGAAATTCAATAGAATATACCATTAATTATATGTTTTTTAGACAAACATGTGGCCAGCACAGATCTTTATGTACCATTTGTTGGTCCCATTTCTGTTTAAACATAAATGTACTTCTAATGGGAAGAAAATTTTCAAAAGTCTTGCAAAAGAAAGAAAAGAAATAAAGTCACCTAACAGACTTTCAGGTTTCTGGACAACTAGAAGTTGAAGAGAAGGTGCCAATCTTGCCTGAGTAGAGAGAGATATCTCACCTGAGATGTCCTTATACTTAGGGAATAATAAAAATTATCTGAATATTTCTAATAGAAATGAGAAAAAAACTAGGAAAATATGCTATTGGCTCTGAATATTGAGAGGCTAAGTAACTAGCTCAGGGTAACATAGCCAGTAGTTGTCAGTGATAGGACTTGAACTAAAACCTTGACTTTGAGGTGTGAAGTATTGGGATTATTATTGATGTTATCGAGGAGGATAAACATGGTTAAAATACTTTGATGTTCACAAAACTATCTTTCAGTTCTCCTCTCTGAAAGAAAGCCGGGAATTACTTCCCCTCACCTGGCCAGTATGTAATTTGCTTAGAGACTAAATATTTATATAAAAATCTATTTATTTATATTTAACAGATATGAATATAAGGATTAGTAACAAGGAAAGCCTTAACGCTAAAGGGGAAACTATATATCCACCCACTTTCCTACATTTACCTCATGGCAAACTCTTCAGTTTCTTCAAGTTACTCTGAACTGCTTAACACTTACTAAAAACCCAAAATGCTATCTGGCTAAAACCTAATGAATAACCCTTAATACAAAAACTTAATTTTGTTAACAGTGTCTCCAAATAGTAGAGTCAGTTAGCCCAATATGACAGAGGCTAACTGAGCAGAGAATTGGTCTGAGATCTCTCCCAGAGATCAGGCAAACAGGCCTTTAATCTTTCTTCCTTCAAAATAGTTCTCCAACACAACAGATTTTACGGCTTTTTCTCCACGATGGTTTCTCATGGTCAGAGAAATAGGAACTTTTTAAGATAGGTTCGATTTCTCTCTCTCCTATAACCGTCAGAGAACAAGGTCTGAGATGAGTCCTTCTTCATCAGAAGTCAGAGAGAGACTCAGAGCTTAGTGACCAACTGTCAGAACTTTATCTGCTTCTCTCCTTCCAAGTTCTCAGCTCACGCCCAGAACCCTGTTCTGCCTGAAGCCTCAGAGACACTTTCCTAAAGTTCTTATCTCATCAATACTTAATCAATATATTTCCTATTCCATTTCTACAGGTGAGCACACTGTCCATTGTACCATACTGCCTCTATCTTTGTCCTAGCTAACTCCTTCTTCAAGGACCTGTCTACTTTTTTGTTATTTTTATTATCTCAGTGTTATGATGACTGTTATCTTGCTCACTTTCATGCTCCCTGTTTGATTGGTTCCTTCCTTTACTAGTTATACATGCCCTTGATCTGCGTGTGTGCTTGCACATGTAATTGCATGGGTATGTATGTGTATGTGAGAGAGAGAATCCTTGTTAATGAGTTAATGTGCTGAAGCATGCTTATGCAGACCAAATGTCTTTCTTTCTTTTTTTTGTTTTGTTTTTTTAAACCCTTAACTTCTGTGTATTGGCTCATAGGTGGAAGAGTGGTATGAGTGGGTAATGGGCATCAAGTGACTTGCCCAGGGTCACACAGCTGGGAAGTGTCTGAGGCTGCATTTGAACCCAGGACCCTGACTCTCAATCCACTGAGCTACCCAGCTGCCCCCCAAATGTCTTTCCATTGGTCCTTGGATCACCTGCCTTTGTGATTCCACTGAGATCATGATGTTTCATTCACAGTCATAAAACTTGGCTGGGAGAATGAGTGCCAAATAAAGGAGATTTTTAGAGAAACTAAATATTTGGAAGCCCTTGAAACTATATTCAGGTATCAACCAGGCCAGTCTCCCGTCTTACTTAATTCTAGGCCTCATATGAAGCAACTAGGTAGAGTATTGCTTGGAGGTGTTCTCCTTACTGTGAAGGGCAGAATGGGAAAAGATGGATATTTCTGAGTGAAATGAAAGAAAAAACTTAGACCTGTAGAATCATGAGATATCAAAGCTGGCATCACAATGAGAATATTGAGCTTAGAATCGGAAATCTAGGAGGAGACTCAGAACATCATACGTCAGAACTGGAAGATGGTTAGGTCATAGAATGTCAGAACTGGAAGGGGCATTAGAGCATGAAATATCAGTTCTTGGAGAGAACTTAGAATGTGAAATTATGGGAGCGACTTTAAGTATAGAATGGCAGAGATAGGAAGGAATTTAGAATGAAGAATGTCAGAGATGAAATTGTCCTTAGAACATAGTATGTCTGAGTTTTAGAGACCAACTCATCTGACTCCTCTTGTTTCACAGAGGAGGAAATTAAAACTCAGAGTGGTCAGTGGACTTACCCAAAGTATCAGAGTGTCAAAGCCCAGGGAATAGGACCCCTGTCTCCTGATTCTTAGCACAACTACAGCAAATGGTTTTGGTATTGGTAGGCTTTCGAGAGTGAAAAGGATTATAGATGGGTCAGTCTTTAGATTGACTAACTTTTCTGTCTGTAGAAGAAATAGTAAAGACAAAAGACAAGTCATGAAATTGATCTGTGGCACCTCATCTATAGAGCTGGGGACTTAACTTGTGATTTCCTAGGTTTAGGAAACTCTTAAGTGAGGTACCTCCCTCTAGTAAAGCAGACTGGCACTTTCTATTCAACTTCTAGAATTAGAAAATTGCCTAGAAACTTGAAAGTGTGTTAAGTAACTGTATATTCCTTTAAAAAAAAAAAGCATAATTGTTTGAATGTTTTCTTCCCATTGAATTGCGATATCCTTGAGGGCAGGAACTTTCTTTTACCTTTATTTGTATTCCATGGGATTTGTCCAGTTCTTGGCACATAGTAGGCACTTAAATGTTTTTGGAGTTATTGACTGATGCAGCTAATATATGTCACAGGAAGAAGTGAATCCCAGTTCTTTCTGGTTTCTGGGTTTTCTGATTCATCTGTATTCTACATCATTCATCCTACTTTCTCATTTATAATTTAGGGACTCATGCTTTAGTTAGAGTCATGCTTTAGTAGTTAGTGAGCTGAGTAGGATTCTGAAATAATAATAACAGATATTCTTTTAGCACTTTAAAGTTTGAAAAGTGATCTCCAAACATGATCTCATTTGAACCTCACTACAAATCTTTTTTTTTTTTAAATTTTTTTAAACCCTTAACTTCTGTGTATTGGCTTATAGGTGGAAGAGTGGCAAGGGTAGGCAATGGGGGTCAAGTGACTTGCCCAGGGTCCCACAGCTGGGAAGTGTCTGAGGCCGGGTTTGAATCTAGGACCTCCTGTCTCTAGGCCTGACTCTCAATCCACTGAGCTACCCAGCTGCCCCCCTCACTACAAATCTTTGAGGCAGGTAGGTGGCACAATGAATGGAGAGGGGAGACTTGTCTTCCTAAGTTTCAAATCTGGCCTTAGACACTCACTAGTTTTGTGACCCTGAGTAAGTCACCTTACCCTTTTTACCTCAGTTTCCTCATCTGTAAAATGAGCTAGAGAAGGAAATAGCAAATCACTCCAGTATCTTTAACAATAAAACCCCACAAAAGGGTCAGACATGAGTGAAACATTGACATAAATCTAGGTTTTGAGGACGACCAAATAAAGGTTCAGAGAATTCAGTGATATTTCAGTGGCCACACAGCTAAGAAATGTTAGTATCAAGATGTACACCCAGTTATTCCTGACTCTATGTTCAGTATCTCATCCACTATATGCCACACTTTCCAATCCAGAATTTTGTCCAAATGTTACTTTTGCCTGAAGAAATCAATGCTGACTTTTGTGAGAGGGAATGGTGTGACTTGGCCCTTCTGCTTCTTTTCCTCCAAATGGCATGTCCTTTACTTGCAAATTAGGGGTGGGAGAACAGTACTTTCTCCATGCCCAAATCTCACTTGAAATTCACACCTTTTGAAATCCTGGATTGAACTTCACCATTTTTCCCCCTTTTGATTCAATTTAGTCATTTACTTCTTACCTCTAAACAAAATAGTCATTTACTTCTTGCCTTTAAACATTTCTTAGATAGCTGGTAGGATCCTAAAAGTTCTGGAATCTTCTTTGTTCTGATTTTTCTGCTTCGCTCTCTGATCTGATTCCTGACTCTTTGTCACTCTTTCCATTTTGTGAGCTCCAATGAACTCATCCCATACTCTACATACATAACAAGTGTGGTATTATAAATAACATGCTTAATAGATATCCCGCAAGATTCTATGGACTGCTTATCACATCTTGATCAAGAAAGAGTATAGTCAACCTTCCTTTCTTCTTATCATGCTCTCTTATCAATGAAAAGAAGAAAAACAAAATGCAAATGGCCTCCAAAAGCCTGAAACTTTGAGGATTCAAGTTGAGTTAGACAGATGGTTAACTCTGAAAGAGTTAGTATACAGCAATGATTCTTATCCTGGAGTATATGAACTTTTTTGAAATTTATTTTTATGTTGATGACTGAATCCTGACATAATTTCTTTTGCATGTAATCTCATGTATTTTATTTAATAGATTTTAAAATATTTATAAAAGGGATCCAATGCATAACTGTAGATAGCAAAAAGGGTCCATCCCACACCAAAAAGAAAGATGAAAATGATTTTAAAATTAATGAATAAGAACCTCATCTAGAAAAGATCATAAATCTAGAGCTGAGGTCTTCGGAGACCATCCAGGCCAAATTCTTCATTTACACATAAAGTCATTGATTTCCAGATATTATAGAGTCCTGGAATGATAGTATCATACATTTAGAGCTGAAATGGACCGTAGAGCTCACTGAGTATAGCTCCCTCATCTTACAGATATGTCACATAACCATTAAGTATCCAAAGCAGTCTTTTTTGAAACAATGACTTCCAGACTCCAGGTCTAGTACCTTTTTTCATTACTTATAAGACATTACTGTCTTAATGTCATCCCTCTTGATCCAAAACTGGCTTCCTTACTTGAATCTCTGCATCTACAATTGGTTTTCCTGTTTGTCTAAGTCCCTTGGAGTCTGGTAGTCTAAGAATTCTCTGGTACCCACACAGTCTGGTCTTTTGGTTTCTGCATGTTTTCCTACTGATTCTGGTGCCAATTCTACTCAGAGTAGCTGACTGCCCCAGCATCTTCCTAATCACCAGCAACTGTTGGCCCTGACTCATGCAGGTTGCAATAGTTATTTCTTGGCAAATGAACAGCCCTTACCAATAATGTTCTATAATGAAAACTTATATTTTCATAGTACCTTTTTTAATATGATGACTTTCCTTGCCTCATTCAGTCTATAAGGGTAATGATCAATTATGGACCTGGACCCATTATGGTTGGATATGGGAGATTCAGCTGGCTCTGTTTCTAACTTGGGTTAGAGAAACTCCATGGCAAAACTGTGGCTCTTAGCTCTTCCACTCTTTTTCTGACTCCCCCCTTTCCCCTCGTTTTTTTTTGTTTTTTTGTTTTTTTACAAATCACATTGCAATTTCTCGAAACTTTCTGGCCCTGCAGAGGTTTTAATGAAACACAGAGATAACCATCTCCTTCCTGCTGGCTGCTAAAACTATTGGTGGATTTGGAAGGCAGACATGATGGCAAGACCCAACTGGGCTCTGTTTGGAAGCTTTTAGCTGTGCAGTGATGGGATTAGCTTGGGTGCCTCCTACCTTCTTTTATGCCTAAATTTATCTGGAACTGTCAAATAGTGAAATGTTATAGCTGGAAGAGGTTTTCACAATCATCTAGTCTGACACCCTCATTTTGCAGATGAACAACTTGAGTACCATCAAAATCATAGGATATTGGGTAGAGGGCTAGGCTTGGAGTTGAGAGGACAGACCTATGTTAGGATACCGCTTCTGACAATGACTAGCTATGTGATCATGGTCAGAGCTTTAATAGATTCCCCAAAGCCATATTGTTCTGCCCAAAGAGGCCTCACTTGATTTTTCTTCTTTCCTTCTGATCATTGTGATTAGCTGTAATGTCATATTTAGAGATATGGACTCTCCTTGATTTAAGGCATTTCATACTAGTAACTTTGGAGTGGTAAAAAGGTATGAGCCCTCATTAGAACTAATGGCAGATGATATAGCCTTTCTGATCCCATAGTTCAACCGTCTTGCCTTTTTTATAATGAATGGTAACACCAAGTTGTATTTATATAACATTTTAAGGTCTATCTTCTTTCCTTTCTTCCTTCCTTTCTCTTTCTCTTTTCCTTTCTTTGTTCCCTCCTCTTTTTCCTTCCTTCCTTCCTTCCTTCCTTCCTTCCTTCCTTCCTTCCTTTTATTTCTTTTATATTTACTCATTTTTTATTCATCTCTATCTCTCATAATGGTCTAGTGAGCTTGGCAGTGCTAGTAATATCTCCATTTTAAATGGATTAACCCAAATAGGGAAAGAAACTGCTTAATTGGTCTAAGGTTGCACAATGAGCAAAGGTGATGTGAATCAGTGTCTATAGATGATAAATAAAGTGGTACTCTTTCTATTATTGCTACCCTCTCTATTTCCTGGAAATAGATTATATAGACTACCTTATTCTTAAGAATTAAAGCAAATAAAGTTATTAGAGTCAGGTAAAGGTTCAGTCAACCTAGAAATTGAAGGGTCTTCAGAAATTCTAAAGCTTCCATGGAACCATCAGCAAGATTGACTTTTTGGTCAATGGTGAGAGTTCAAGATCCTTATATTTTCCTACCTTAATTCCTGAGCTGAGACCAGACTTGAACCCTATACTGAAAATTTGGATTAGGTGGTCCCTGATAAAGTGGTTGGAGGGATAAAAGTTCAGAAACCTTGGCTTTTACGCATTGTAGACACTTGGTAAAGATTTATTTTATTGAGCTGAATTGATTCAAGAGGAAGCACCATGATGTCTTCTGAGAATGTAGCAGATTTTCATCTACAGTTATGACTGTGTATGTGGCCTGTGAACTCTCTAGTTATAAAGCCTGAAAACATTAGACTATATGATCTGGAATAAATACCCACACAATGGTAGCAGCAGGGCAAAAATCAATTGGCCATGTGTCCTGATTTTGTTTCAGGAAAATATGGTCATTGTAGCACTAAGGGAATGTCATCCTGCTTTCCTGGAGGGCAAATCTTCCCATAGTAAAAAATGTGAATGGAGCAACCTGCTAAGCAAAGGTTAAAAATAGAGTCTGCCCTGCTGATTGAAGCTGGCGCTGCTGGTGATTAATACGGTAACAGACTAGGCAGCTGCCAGACGCATGGGGCCCCAGATCCTGTCTCTGTCAGGGTGCTGGCTATCCCACCACATGGCTTGGCCTGCACATGTGCATGGAGTGAGGGGCCCCCTTTCCATCAGAGAATACTGTACTCAGACATAAGCCATGTGTAGGTCACATTCCAAACCTGTTCACCATCTCATCCTCTTTGATATGACTCCATTTTCACAAAGCTCACTGTAGAAAGAGAAATATCCACATGGAATTTGGAATGAAGAGAAAGAAGTGGGTCATTCCACTATGAGTGCCTGATACTCAGAATAACTTGTTTCCTCTCAATCCATTTCTTCATTAATAGAGGCAAGATACTTAGAACATAAAGGAATTTATCTGTGGTATAAACAGAAATGTTTGTATTTATTTTGTACCTGTCCTATTCTGACATCTCTCTGTTTTTCTATTTCTCCTGTTCCTCCTGGAACTCTCTCATTCAGTCTTTCTCTCTCCATCCATTTGTCTATCTGTCTTTATATAACCATCTCTCTCTCTCTCTCTCTCTCTCTCTCTATATATATATATATATATATATATATATATATATATATATATATATA
>NC_058132.1:37642913-37695013 GCF_016433145.1 Gracilinanus agilis
ATATATATATATATATATATATATATATATATATATATAATTATGCATATATATATATATGTAGTGATAACTGTCAATATAATTGTCCTCCTTCACAATTTTATACATTTCATTTTTTTTATTCACAAATATAATTCTGAGATGGGATCCATAGGCTTTGCCAGACTACCAAAGGCACCTATGTTATATACAAAAAAATAAGGGTAAGGAAACTTATTTTAGAAGCCTCATAATAGATTGGAATCTATTAGAAATGCTTTGGTTTCTGCGAAGTTTGGACCATCTGGAGTGTAAGAAAAAAGGAACTGGGTATAATCAGATATGATTTGTTTCTCCACTGATCAGGTAGTTTGGCAGTAAGGGAATGAGAAACTCCCATTTGCTTTCTCTTTGTAGGTCTACATACAGGTATTTTGCATTTCTGAGTCTCTAGAAATAGTTATGGGGCACAAAATAATATAGAGCATAGAAACTACTCTTTCTTCCTCTTCTGCTTTCTACCAATGACCTGAAAAGTTGAACAATCAATAAACCTTAGGACAGTTATGCATAGTTTTAATTGGTTGTTAGATCAACTGGCTTATTTAGAAATACATAAAGCAATGTGATACAGGGAAGACAGCAGACACCTTTGAGTTGGTGGACTGGTGTTTGAATCCTCCTACCTCTCTGATTACTACCTGTGTGGCTTTAAACTAACAACTTCATCTCTTGGTTTCAGTTTCCTCATCCATCAAATGAGATTGATGGCCTGAATGACTTGTGAGATCTCTTGCAGTGCTCAATCTATGACTCTATGAGCTAATTCACACTTAAGCTAGCCAGTTACAAAAGGTGCAATCATAGCCCTCCTTCTTTTTGCCTTTGATTAGCCATAAGAAGGTAATCCTGGGTACCAAAAATATGTGATTAGAAACTTAGAGTTCATTTAATCTAACATTTTCATCTTATGGAAGAAGAAACTGATGTTCAAAGATTGGAAAGTGATTTGCTCAAAGACACACAGATAATGAGTATTAGAGCCAGGATTTAACCTAGGATCTCCAATGTAAAGTCCCATGCACCATTCTGAGAATATGTATACACACAAAATGCACTCATAAACAAACAAGTTGCCAGTCCCCTTTCTTTCCACATTGGTTGCCATGATACTTACCCATAACCCCTCATGTCTCCAATAACAGCTATCAGGAGCTATGTCCTATCTGTCCTTGTACCCTTAGTGTATAATAAAGAGATCTACCTTTCATATCCCAGTCACCAGACATAGATAGAGATTGTTAGATTTAAAACGTATTTTAAAGGGTAGTTCAATCCTCTAATTTTAAAGATGAGGAAACTGAGGTACAAAGCAGTTAAATAATCTGTCTGGGGGTAAGTCTGAGACAGGTTGTGAACCTAGGTGCCCTGATTCCAAGTTCAATTCTTTATTCATGATTCAACCTAATTATCTCATGTAGATAGCTATAGATATACATATCATGGGTGAGTATCTGTGCCTTTAATTTTGTCTCTTTTTTTTAAAAAAAAGTAAATACAAACTCCTTCAATCTGTGAATTTCAAACGTTTTTGGATTTCAGTTTTTTTTTTTTTATTCATGTATAGTTTCATTGTTATGATGACAGGCCACTGTTCATTTAGTTACTGTTTGCTGCACAATTGTGCCATGGAGTGCTGAGCCCAGAATTGAATGAGAGGAGGAAGGCAGGCTGCATTGCATTTGGGGAGGCTGCAAAGTTATTTTAATGGCCATGAGTTCTTTTCTTAAGACAAAAGTAGTTCTTTAAAATACAGAATTCTTCCAGGCCTAGGAATCATGTAATAATAGAACCTTCTAAGAAATAAAATTGTGGTTCATGCCAAGGGGAATAGAGTGGGTCATGGTGGTTGTGAGTGACTGGCAAAACATTGGTAACAAAATTACAGAGAATGAAGAGCTTAAAGGATTTCATCAAGGGGATGTATTATCATAGCATTATATATATATATATATACATACATACATACATATATATATGTACATATATATATGTATCTGGAATATATTTAATCCTTGAAGGTATTCAAGTTCTTAGAAGTTCTTGTGTGCAATTTGCTTCATTTTAAAATTGAGGAATTCCTCCAGTTCATTATTCCTTTGAGCACAATAGTATTCCATCACCATCAGATACCACAATTTGTTTAGCCATTCCCCAATTGAAGGGCATACCCTCGTTTTCCAGTTTTTTTGTCACCACAAAGAGCACAGCTATAAATATTTTTGTATATGGCTTTTTCTCTATGATCTCTTTGGGGTACAAACCCAGCAATGGCAAATGTTTACTTTCAGAAATGCTTATTTTCCAATATAGGCACATCACAGATTATATCTTAGAGAAAGAACCACTGACACCATCTTGCCTGGTTTGGCTATCCAAATGGTAAAGTGCAGAGTCCTGGGATAGGGAGAAAAGCAGGATGGCTTCATTACTCTAAATTTTAATCTTCCAAATGAGGTGCCTGTTTTAAGAAATAGACATTTCTGGTGAACAACAGAGTACAGTTTTATTCCTTAATAGGAGTGAAGATGCCCAGTGTCTCCATTGGCTGGTCAAGGCATTGGCTCATCCTTGGCTGAGTGACAATCTGGGGGGAGTGTATATCCCTTCCTTCATTAATTTCTCCTTCCACCTCATGACCTGTCCAAGTGTTCTATTGTTTTCCATTTATGCAAACATTCAATGAAATCTTCACATTCCAGTTTGCAGTCTTTCTTGGCTCAGGTTATACCAATTCCATGGGCACATTCAGTGAATTCTTTCTCAAAAGCATGGCATCAGGTTGGCACCTTGTAAGGTTGTTCAGGGCTCATAATTGACAACCATTTGTCATTATTGAGGCCTAAACAGCCTTGAAGATCAAAGAAAGGCATGACTGCAGCCTAGTCCCAAATGTATCCGTGCCCTACTCCATAACCATAAGTCACCATTGTCCTCCAACTCCACTGCAGCCCTGTCACACTGCTTCTTAAAAGAAAAACATTGGTCATATGGTGAGAATGAGGGATAACATATCCAAGGGATCCATGTATTATGGTACAGTGTACTGAGGGCTAGGCCTAGATTCAGGAAGATATGAGTTGAAATCTAGCTTTAGGCACTTAATATCTGGGGGATATTGGACAAGTCGCTTAACTACCATTTGTTTCAGTTTCTTTAGCTTCAAAATAAGTAGATTATATTAGATATTCCCTAATGCCCCTTGATGTTCTCCTTTGATCCTATGATATAAGTGATACTATTACCTACTTTATAAGACTGTAAGAAGAAAAATAAATAATGGATACCCTGAGAATAAAGTGTTTTACAAAATTAAAGCACTTCATAAATAAAAGCCATCGATATCCTGATTGTTATCTTTTTTCTCCTTTTCCTTCATTCCTTCCTTCCTTCCCTCCCTCTTCTTCCTCCTCCTCCTTCTTCTGCTTTCCTTTCTCCTCCTTCTTTTTCTTTTCATGAGAGAAAGTGAAGAAGGCTCATTAGGCAAACATTTTGCGGCAAACAAGTATGAGAATATGGAAAAGAATTAAGATAGACATAAATATGGGTTCAGATCTGCAATATTAGAGACAATGCCTACAATAATTGAATCATATGTCCATATTTTGAAGTATGAACTAAATCTATCAATCATTCTTTCCATCTATCTATCTATCTACCTATCATCTCTCTAACATCTTTCTATCCAACCATTTTTTTATTATCTATGTTGGTCTCTTTGACTATCTAACTAAATATCATTTAATACATACTTCTGTTCTATGTACAATGCTGGTACTTAAAAATTGACCTATTTGTTATTTATGGCACGGTACTATTCCATCACAATCATATGCCACAACTTGTTTAGCCATTTCTCAAAAGATAGGCATGCCTTCAATTTCCCATTCTTTGACACCTTCATCTTCAAGAGGATAATTTGACCAATCAAAGCTTCATTCTTGACCAGGCTGTATTCCATGGACTTTCCCTCTCCTCATTCTCTCATCAATGTCCCTTTCCTGCTATCTTTTATTCATTGTCTTCCTCCATTAGAATATAAACTTCTTGAAGGGAGGGATTATATTTCTGTCTTCTTAGATTTATAGTCTCAGGGCTTAGTACAGTGCCTAGCATATAGTAAGTAATTCATAAGTGCTTGTTTACTTGATTTCTATATTTTGGAAGTGTGTGGTATTACAAGTTATCTTACCTCATTACAACAGTTTTAGAACAGATAAAATAGCTTAAAACCACAGTAAGACTTTTGCCATATTCTCTATTTAAATTACCTTCCTTATGGGCTATAACGAGGAGAAAAAACATTTAAGTGTAAATTATCATATTCATATTTGGTGCACTGAATTGAAAAAAGAGAACAAGGAAATAAAAGGTATCATGCCACATCAATTGTACCTTCACAGAGGTCAGATTGCCTCCAACATTCTGATTTAGAGCAGTACTCCAAGAGAGTGGGATCAAGCTCAAATAGAAATAGGGCTACTAAATCTACATAATGATCTCTGCAAGCCACATATTGACTTGAAAATCACATAGTAATATTTTCTATATTATACTGTATTTTTGTTTATTTTATTAAGTCTTTCCTAATTACATTTTTAAACTTTTACTTTATTTCTAAGCAGAATGGCAAGGGCTAGACAAAATGGGCTAAGTGACTTGTCTAGGTTCACACAGCTAGAAAGTGTCTGAGGCAGTATTTGAACCTAGGTCCTCATGTCTCCAGGCCTGGAGTTTTATCCCATGTGCCACCCAGCTGCCTAACCCCTCATTACATTTTAATATAGTTAGGACAAATTTTGTGTTTCTGTATTTGACATCTCTTTTCTAAAAAAACTTATGCCAGTCTCAAACTAAGGTGATTAATTTATTATACCAACAGCTGCTTGATCATAACCTTATTAATTCAGAGCTAGAAGGTAATTTAGAGCTAACAGATGTGAGAAGAGCTTTCCAAGGTCAAACAGGTTGGAAGGGTAAAGTTGGGATTTGAATTCATATCTTCCTACATGGAATACAGCTCTTTTCCCATTATATAAAACTGAGTTCATTATCTTTTAATCAAAACCTTCCTTTGTATCTCACTTCTCTTTTATTGTCAAGGGCACCACCATCCAAGTGACCGAGGCTTGTCCTCTTGGTGCCACACTTGATTCCTCACTTTCTTTAACCCCCTATCCAATGTCATGGCAGGTCTAATCAAAACTACCATTGCATCTTTGCCTCTATATGCCCCCTTCTCTCTTCTGAAATGCCATCTCTCTGGTGCAGTCCATTATCACCTTACATCTGGACTATTTTAGAAGCCTACTATTTTGTTTGCCTCCCAGAAATCTCTCTGCCCTCCAGTCCATCCTCCATTCAGCTCTCAAAGTGATTTTCCTAAAGCTCAAGGCTGGTTATGTCACTTCGGCTAATGTCCACCATTCAATCAATTCCATTGACTTCCAGATCAAATATTAAATCCTCTCTTTGACTTTTAAAGTTTTTCATAACCTGAGACTTTCCTATCTTTTTAATTTTCATACACCTTACTCTGGCCACTTCCATCCAATGGGCTCTGTGAATCAATGATACTGACAATATATTTCATACTTCTAGATGTTTCTGGCTTTCTCCCATGCCTGGATCATTCTCCCCTTTCTCTCTGTATTCTAGCTTCCTTAGATTCCTTCAGGTCTTAATTAAAATCATACCTAATACAATGAGCTTTCCCTGAGCTCTTAGTGCTAGAGGCTTCCCTCTGTTATTTATCTTAATTAATGTTGTTATATTTGGTTTATCTTATCTATATCAAATTTCTGTGTATATGTGTGTAAGTTTTCATTTTGTATCCCCCATTAGATTGTTAGCTCCCTAAGGGAAGGGACTAGTTGCTGTTGTTGCTTTTGTTACTGTAGTTTATTGCCTTCTTTATTATCTTCTGATCTTCAGACTCTGCTTGGTATACAGTAGGTGCTTATTAAATTATTATCTATTTGATTTGAATACGACAATGATAATTTCTGACTAAATTTACTTTAAAATTAAATTAGAGGTAAGATGTCCTGGAAATTTTATTTAACTAAAACCCTAAGCCCAAAAGGCTAAAAAAAACCCATAATCCACAAAATCCAGATCTAAAATGGAGACCTCAGTGGGCAGCTAGATGGCTCAGTAGATAGAGCACTATGTCTAGAAATGGGAGGTGCTGGGTTCAACTCTGATCTCAGATACTTCCTAGCTATTGACCCTGGCCATGTCACTTAATCCCAATTGCCTTTTTTTTTTTTTACCACTCTTCTGCTCCATAGTCTATATTGCTATCAATTCTAAGACAGAAGGTAAGCGTTAAAAAAAAAAAAAAAAAAAAAAAAAAAAAGACCTGGAGGACCAACTAACATTTGAACAAGAATCCTCCTTTGGACAACATATCTAACAAGTGGTCGTCCAATCTTGTCCTCAAGACCTCCAATGATGGAAGAATCTGTTACTTGCCAAAGCATCCCATTGCAAATTTAAATAGCTGTAGATGTTAGTAAAGTTTTCTTTATAGCAAGTCTAATTGTACCTCTTTGCCACATTTATCCACTTATCCATTGTTCCCAGTTAATAATAACAGCTGGTATTTATGTAGCTTTTTAGAGTTTGCAATGTGCCTAATAAACATTCTCTCATCTAAACCTCACAATTGCTGGATAGGTACAGGGGACATTGTTGATTCTCATTTTCTAGATTAAGAAACTGGAGCTCAGAGAGAATAAGTAAATTCTTCTTTCTCACACAGGTATTAGGAAGCCAAGACTGGATTTGATCCTAGTTGTCCAGACTCTCAGTTCAGGGTTTTATCTACTATATCATGTTGCCAATTTATATACATAGCAAGAGAAATACTATATGGATTAACTTTAATATATAGTTGCAGGTTCTCCTAAAAGTTCATAGGAGGTAATATCCAAGAAAAGGCATGTAGGTGGTACAGTGGATAGAGCTCTGGACTTAGTCAGGAAGATATGAATTCACATTTGACCTTAGACACTTAAATAGTTTTGTGACCTTGGGAAAGTCATTTAATCCTTTTTGCCTTCTATAAAATGGGCATGCACTAAAGAATGAAATGGCAAACAACTCTAATGTTTTTACTACAAAAATCCCATGAACAAAGTCCATAGGGCACAGTCAGTCATATCTAGAAAACTCAATAACAACAACAAAATCCAAGAAAGGAATGTTCATAGCTATTATGTAAAATCAATTAGCATTTGAATATCATTTTGGCAGTCGGGATCATTGAAGCTGGTAGCATTCAAGTGGCTTGCCCAGAATCATAGAGCTGGGAAGTAACGGAGGGAGAATTGAAGCTCAGATCTTCCTGGTTCCAGACCCAGCAGTCTGTTCTCCCAGATTAGCTTGATGCTTCATGTCTAACTCCAGGTGTGCCAGCAACCATGATGAATTGGTAGCATTTTTGCTTGGACTTCAGCTATTCCAAATTTCCCAGTGATTTGTATAAAAGTGGAACTAGTTTCATTGTTAAAGGTTCAAGTGACACCAAGACAGGAAGGATCATTAATGCACTGAATGAAAGAGTTTAGATTTAGTAAGAATATCTTAATAGGGCAGAACCTTGAGTCAAATCAAATGATATGAGATTTTGTAGAAGTGAATGGAGAGTCTTTCACTTGGTTTCCCAAAATTGATTTTAGAAGTTCAAGAGGAAGAAAATATGGTTTGAAGTTTTTCTGGAGAAAAAATGACCTGTGGATTTGAGTGGACAGAAAACTCAAAACAGGGATGTCACCAATTCAACTCTAAAGCTTCTGAAATTGTGTAATTCTCTTAAATTGCTACAAAGCAGGCCTGGATTTATTATTTTGTTGATTATCCAGACTTAAGGAAGTGTTAATTATGCAAATTAGACTTAAAATGTATATGCATTTCCCCCTATAGAGCCTAGTTATTAAACATTTATGGGAACACTTGTTTGTTCTCTTATTGTTGTTCAGTTGTTTCAATCACATTTGACTCTCCATGACCACATCTGGAGTTTTCTTGGCAAAGAATGTTCATAGCTATTATGAGTGGATTGCTATTTCTTATACTGGAGTGGATTGCTATTTCTTTCTCCATCTGATTTTGCATAAGAGGAAACTGAGGCAAACAGGTTAAGTGATTTGTCTGGTATCACACAGGTAGCAAGTGTCTGAGACAAAAGTTGAACTCAGGAAGATGAGTCTTCCTGATTCCAGGCTGGTATACTATCCTCTGTGCCACCTAGCTGCTCTAGTCTATATATACAGATTATCTTCATGGGACTCCACAGAAGGCTCAAGGAATTGTTTTCTCACCAGACTGAAGGTCTGGTAAGCATAGGATTATCATAATAATAACAATAGTAACAACAACAAAAATTATGATAATAATAAGATGATGATGATAGTGGTGGAGATGGTGATAATAATAAAAATGAATTTATATAATACTTTAAGATTTGAAAGTATTTTCCACTCATCACATTTGACCTTCACAACACTTCAGCTTGATCTCTCATGCAGTAAATAAAAGTCAGTGGGATCTATGACTATATTGAGAGAGACATAGCTTCCTTCAGTAATAATAAGATGATGGTTCAATTGTATTTCACTCTGGTTATTATCTAGACCTCATCTAGCTTACTGAACTCACTACCACATTTTAGAAAAGGTGTTGAAAAGTTGAAAAATAAATATAGTAGGTTGTCCAGAATGATGAAGGACCTTTAGTTCATGACAAGTTTGGCTGAATAAACTGGTGTCATTTAGCCAAAAAAAGAAAGAAAACTCAAGGTGACCGTGAAACATGTCTTTAAAGTTCTTTACATCTCTAGAGGGAAGAATGTCAATGAGTGAAAGGCACAAAGGGGAAACTTTAGGTTTGGAATGAAGAAAAGTTTTCTAACAATGAAATTTAGCCAGAAATGTAATGAGTTTCCACCACAGACAACTTATATTAGAAGTTTTATTAGCAAGGCTTGGATGACTTGTTTTTCAATATGTTGTAGAAATAGGTCTTTATTAAATATGAATTTGACCAAATGGTCTAGGTGGTCTTTCAGGTTCCTTATAATTAGGCAGTTAGGCATACAGTGGATAGAGATTTGGACCTGGATTCATGAAAACGGGAGTTCAAATTTGAACCTAGGCACATACTTGATATGTGAACCTGGACAAATTAATTAATCTCAGTCTCCTAATCCTTAAATATGTCATAATAGCTAGTAGTGTTGTGAGGATAAAATAAATTAATATTTGTAAAGTTATTTCTAATCCTTAAAATTTCATTTATAATATTATCATTCAGCACTCAGAAAATCTGTTGCTCTCTGAAATACTAGCTAAATCAGTGCTCTTTCTAAAACATGACTAAAAACAGTTCTTCAGATGTGTTTTGTCAATTGAAAATTATAGTGGGAATATTATCTTTCTATTCTTTTTTCTGTCTGCATCTATATCTTTTCACATATTTTTTATTGATATCCTTCATATTCTTATCCCAGCCATTCCCCAGTCCTCTTACAGATCATACCTTCCAAGTGACAATGAAAAGGATTTAAGCAAAACCATTGGATGCAGTGATGTGATTAATAGGTATACAATTTCCATCATTCTGGTCCCTCATCTCTCTATTGTAAGGAAAGTAGTCATTGGTTCAAAGATCTAGAGTGAGAAGAGATCTTGGAAGTCATCTATTCTAGCTCCCCCATTTTACAGATGAGAAAACTAAGATCAAGGGACATTAAATCTCTAGACAAGGTTCTCACAATCCACTGAGCCACTTGGCTGCCCCCTCTAGCCATTGTCTCTTAAGATTCAAAGCATTATCCATTGTTGAGGTTATGATATTGTGAAAAGAATAATGTTTGGGGGTCAGAGCATCTAAAGTGAATTCTAGCTGATATTTGTTCCCTGTATTCAGCAAATGTCTTCTTTCTGGCTGTGTTTACTATCCTATAAAATGAGAGCATTGACTTATGTAGAGGCATAGAACAGTTCAAAACCTGCTGCTATATTTAAAGTCAAAGAATCTGAATTCAGATTTCATATCTGTCACTTATATCCAACATGACTTTGGAAAATTCATATACCCTTCAAGGTTTCAATTTACTCATCTACAAAATGAAGGGGAAGATAGATAATGCCTAATAGGGTCACTAATTTTAGAAATGAAAAGGATGTCAGATATCATTTATACAGTTCAACTAACATCTGAAATGAATGTCTATTATAGCACATCCAAGGAGTCATCATCTATTCTCTGCTTAAGGAATTCCTATGAATTGAGACCTATCATTGCCTGAGGTCATCCATTCCCCTTTTGGAGTTTGGATGGCTATGAATTTTTAAAATTGTTTTTAAATTCCTCACAAAGAGCCTCAAATGATCTCTTCACAAATTTTATCTGTTGCTCCAAGTTTTTCCCTCTAGGGTCAAACAGAGCCATCCTTCTTCCATATAACAGCTCTTTGTATACCTCATTATATCTGATGCTTATAGATTGAGATATGAAAGTGGCCAATTAGCTCCTCTAATCTGACTCCTTGTTTTTAGAGTTGGGGAAATGTAGCTTAAAAATGCAGCAACTATTTTATTTTGTATTTTATGTTATTCCCCTACTTAGAAAGTTGCAGCAGGGGTTTGTACTCCATAGAGATAAGGAAAAAAAAACTTATACAAAAATATTTATAGCCACACACTTTGTGGTGGCAAAACATTGGAAAATGAGGGGATGTCCTTTGATTGGGGAATGGCTGAACAAATTGTGGTATCTGTTGGTGATGGAATACTATTGTCCTAAAAGGAATAATGAACTGGAGGAATTCCATGTGAACTGGAATGATCTCCAAGAATTGATGCAGAGTGAAAGAAGCAGAACCAGGAGAACACTGTACACAGAGATGGATACATTGTGGCATAATCTACCAGCAGCAATGCAGTGATCCAGGACAATTCTGAGAGACTTATGAGAAAGAATACTATTCACATGCAGAGAAAGAACTGTGGGAGTAGAAACACAGAAGAAAAACAACTGCTTGATCCTATGGTTCCATGGGGATGTGATTGGGGATGTAAACTCTAAGGGATCACACTAATGAGAATATAAATAATATGAAAATAGGTCTTGATCAATGACACATGTAAAATCCAGTGTAATTGCTCATTAGCTACTGGAGAGGGGTGGGAGAACAGGAGGGAAAGAACATAATTTGTGTATCTATGGGAAAATACTCTTAAACAAATGAACAAACAAATAAATAAATGAATGAATGAATAGATAAATAAATAAATAGATAGATAGATAAATAGAAACTTGGAAAAAAAGTTGCAGCAGATTGCTGTTGCCTTCAGGATAAACCATTAACTCCTTTGAAATTTAAACATTTTTTAAAAATAATCTTATTCTCTCTAACTTTTCTAGGCTACTTATAATTTACTTCTATCCATGTACTCTTTGATTCTCAAACATGATATTCCATCCCCCATCTCCATGCTTTTGGACTGACTGTTCTTGTCTGAAATACCCTGTTCCTTCATCTCTACCTTTTAATTTACCTGGCTTCCTTCAAGAGTCAGCTAAAATCCCTCTTTTTGCCAGATGAATTTCCTGATCCTTCCAGATACTAATAATGCCTTCCTCTTTCAGAATACCTTCATATATTCTGTATATACATTATATGTGCTTATATATTTGCATGTTTTCTCATCCATACAGCTAGTCACTGTCTAAGACTGGACTTGAACTCAGTTCTTCCTGATTCCATGCCCAGAGTTCTACTCATTGTGCTATCTAGCTATCTAGCTGCCCTTATAGGAGCTAATGAATGTTTAATGGTTAAATAAAACCTCTTCATGGATCCTCCCATTGTAGGGAGGGCACAACTTGTAGAGGGTCATTGATGACATTAGAGAAGAGATATCCTCTCAGCTGACCAGGGTACTCTAGAACCCTGAGGGTCAGGTCTCACTCTGAAAAAATAAGCCTAAGACACACTCACTTCATATATATAATATGATATGATATGATCCTTCTTGCCTTCAGGATAAACCATTAACTTCTTTGAAATTTAAACATTTTAAAAAAGATAATCTTGTTCTCTCCAACTTTCCCAGTCTTTATGTACATATATATACACACACAATATTTTTATTTGTGCTTTTTTCCTATTAGAATATAAGATCACTGTGAGGAAGAATTGTTTCTTTCTTTGCACTTGTCTTCCCAGAGCTTAGCATAGCATCTGGAAGGCAGGAGATGTTTAATGCATTAATATTGTTTGTTTTTATGATCCTGGTCACCCTCCTTTGGAAAGCTCTGATCCTGTTTTCTCTGACCCCTTCCAAACTAAATTCCGTACTCCTTATGGAAGCATCAGTGTGCTGAGGCATTCCCAGCTTGACAAGAATCTTTCTCTCCCCATGGGTGACATTATTTCCACTTTGTTCCATCTGGAAGATTCACTGTCATTTTGTGTTCTCCTTCTCTGAATGTGACTGGCCTCCTGGAGTGACCAATGGAGTAATGGAAGATGCTGAGTATAGGATTCTGTTGTCTAATGATGGCGGTCTTCTTTCATTTTTTAGTATTGGCCTGCATGCAGTTGGTGTCACTTCTATTTATGACTCTGCAGGCCAGAGGGGCCCTTCACAGATCCAATTATCTTTAACTACTTTTCAAGCTTTAGTGTCATTGTTGCGAGGGACCAGATGCCCTGGGTCCATGCATGCAAAGCTCCTCACCCAAATTCTATATTAATCTTTGAATAGATTGAAGTATTTCCAAATCCATCTTGGCATTATTAGATGAGGCTCCCTTTTTTAGCAATGGCATTCACATCAGGAATGTGGAAGTGGCAGAAGGCAAAAAGAAAAGGACATAGAAACTGATAATGTAGGTGTAGGAACCCAAGGATGTGACTCAACCACTCAACTTAGCAACATTTTTGATAAATGTCCTACTACTTAAACACCTCAAGGTGTCATGGAATTCCTAAGCGCCTCTGTTTGGATTATTGTTTTTGCTTTTGGTTAGCACATAATACATGTAAAGCACATGTATGTTAAAATGACTCTGAAAATATAGTTTTTATAATCAAATGTGATAGACTTTGCCACTAATAGCAATACAATGATCCAGGACAGTTCTGAGGCACTTATGACAAAGAATGCTCTCCACCTCCAGAGAAAGAACTGTTGAAATAGGAATGCAAATGAAAATATATGATTTATCTCTTGCTTATTTGGGTATATTATTTGGGGTTTTGGTTTTATAAGATTATTCACTTACAAAAATGAATAATATGAGATTGTGTTTTGCATGATAATACATGTTATAATACATGTTTAACACATTGAATTTCTAGTTAGCTCCAGAAAAGGGGAAAGGAAGAAGGAAGGGAGACAACATTCATCATATATTTTGGAAAACTTACGTGGAAATTTGTTATTAAAATAAAATAAAGACAATACACAAAAAGGAAAATATTGTTTTTAGTGAAACAGTTTGCCGGAGTTAGTCCAAAGGCAGTAATACTATAATTAGTCAATCAAAAACCATTTTTAAGCACCTACTATGTGCTTGGAGCTAGGCTAGACACTAAGAATACGAAGACAAAATTAAAACAATATCTTCAAGAAATTCACATGATATCCATAAAATAGATCTAAATGGGTGCTATAGTCCTGTAAATCAATCAATCAAGAAGTATTATGTGTCCATTATGATATTGGGTACTAGGATAGACCCTGAGGATGCAAAGAAAAACTTGAAATAATTGTTGCCCTCAAGGAGCTTAGTTTCTCAAGGGGAAAACAATGCATGCATATTCATATTCACATATATACATATGTACACAAATGAACATATGTCTGTGTAATATAACGGAGTACATGGAGTTTTCCAGGAGGACTAATACCTCTGATGTGAGGGTTTATCAAGCCCTTTCCAGGGTTGCTCATCCACACTTGATGTCCATCTTTCATTTAACTCTCATCTGTGGCTCCAAGAATCTGTAGCATGTGGAGCAAGTCTACTCTGGTAAAACCATCTTATTGGCAGGCTGAACCAAGTTGAGGGTGACTGAGAGGCCTCATATCTATTGATGAGTTAGGAAGATGTCTGCTACAAGCATGTGATGATTTCCTTGGGTAGAATAGGTGCATGAGACCAATTTGTTTCAAATGTTATGAAGGCACCTGAAGCAGTTACTATAGAGCACTTAGAGTTTGGTCCAAAGTCAATGGTGCCAAGGTCATCCCCTACATCCCAGGCAACAGCCAGTCAGGTGTCCTGAGTTCTGTCTTGCCATTGGACTTCAATGACTGGAAGAGAAAATGATGTTGCCAACTTTGTGCAACTCTGCCTTACTTAAATCCAATCCGTTCACAAATAAAGACAACACCCTGTGATGCCCTTAATCCTCTTTGGAAATAGTGGATGAATCACAACCCTTATATGGCATATAATATATGTATATTAGGACAAAGCTGTACCTGAAGGTTTCCTTTTTCATTAAAGTGAAAACTTCTTGTGATAAGGAACTTTTTTTTTTCATTCTTTGCATTTGGAAGTGCCACAACATAGTAAGTACTTAATGTTTATTGATTGAATTTTTAATTTCAAACAGAGATCTTTAAAACCTTATTTTTAGAAATAATAGAAACAAATAATATTCACCTTGGGGTCAAGAGAGACCTTTGGTGAATACTACTTGAGCTAATTCTCAGACTTCCTAGATTCCTAATGCTATTTCTCTACATATACTTGACCTTTCCTAAACTAAATGATTTCCCTGAATTGACCTCTAATCTACTTGACTTATATTAAAACACCCAATAGCTCTATCTACTAGACATTTTTTCCTATATATTTCAGTTTGCCTTATTTCCCACATAGAACACTGGAAAAAGAATTAGGCTGAATTTTCTGACTGCTGCTTTTAGCTGTGTTTCCTTGGGCAAATCATTTTATTGCTTTTGGAAAAACTCTTCATTTCTTTAGAATTATTTATCCATCTATAACATGAGAAGGTTGGACAAGATGATCTCTGAAATATCTTCCACTTTCAATCCTATGACTTCTAATCCTTCTGCTTTCACCGTTTCCACTCACATTTCTTCATCCTCTAACTCATAACTGTGCATATATATATATATATATATACACATACATTTGAGATACATATATTATACACATACATATAAGCACATGCATGTGTCATCAGGAAAAAGACATTTAAATCCTTAACTTCTCGAGGCAACATTCTAAGACTTTAAAGTACAGATTAATTTGCAATCTCAGTTGTTGAATGGGATTTCCCATTCCATGAGGAAATAGGAGTTCCCTATAAGAATGAATTCAGCTCAGTGACTTGAAAGCCAGGCCTAGAGATGGGAGGTCCTAGGTTAAAATCTGACCTCAGATACTTCCCAGCTGTGTGACCTGTAAGAATAAAGGAACCAGTAAATGGATGTTTCATACAAGGGAGATAGAGAAAGTCTATGTGGTGAGTCTCTCTTCCAGCTCTCCCTTGGGGCCGATTATACACTGGGAGACTTTAAGGGAGTGTCACCCAGAAACTGGGGGACCTGGGTGGTTGTGATGCCCCACAATAGTTGGGGGCAAGGTTTCCCTATAAGAGAAGGTATGTGGAACCCCAATTCGATCCTGAATAAGGGCGGGGTTCACGCAAACCTCCCCCCCCCATCAGTTAATTTCACAGCGGGTGATCTGGTTTCAAGACGGAGCCAGCCAGACTAAGCTGTGGTTCCCCTCTCCCTCATTGACTCTCAGGCACTCTGGAATTCTATCTGACTGTTGAATGGCTTTTTATTATTCTCAAATCAGGAATTGGGGAATGGGGTGAAGGGCAGAGGGGGTGCCCTCTTCTCCTTCTGTTTCTACCCTTTTCTATAATTGTAAGTTTGACTGAAAAGGTGTCTCTCAGCAAGGTTGGGTAATGGATGAAGGATACTAAGAAATTGCTCCCAAAATGGAGTCCAAAAACTTAGTTGATGCTTTTTTTGAAGTGTTGCTGGGTGAGTTGTAATGGAATGGCTTTGATCAGGAAATCAGGGTTTTTATTTCCAAAAGAAAGATCCTCAGAAAGCCCTCAGGACTGGATCCAAGCTGGGTTGTCCTCTTCCTTCCTTTCAGTCCTCCGTCTGAAGATCTCTTTTCTCCCTCTCTTCTCTGGAAAATCTCCGAGAATCCTCTCTGGTCTCAACTGTCAGCAACTGCCTTCTCTGGCTCCTTTTGTCCCATCCCTCTTGCACAAATCCCATCCTTACAGTATCCTGGTTTAAAAAGTCCCACTTAATTCATACATCACTATTTCCTATTCCTATCTTGTTTCCCCTCCTCCAAAATAATAAATCCTTATCCTCTCTTCTCATTATGCTAATTATCTATCTATTCCTATTCTAAGATTGGTTTTGGAGAGGTTGGTGTGGGGAATAGGGTTGCAATTTATATAACAATGTCTACAGGGTGTAAAACAATTTTGTAACAAGAAAAGTTTTCCATTGAACACAATGTCTAAGTTTACAGTGTAACAATTTTCTTATCCTTAAACTCTTCTAAGTTATTATTTAACCCATCTATGATTTTAACAGAATTTTAATTTGTTTTTACTTTTAATGTATGTCTGTCAAGTAATGCAATACAACTATATTATTATTCCTAGCTGTTATCAAATTATGTTTAAACTACCTCTGTTTTAAATGCAATGTTAGTTTTTATATTGAGAATCTATTTTAGTATGTTAGTATTCTTAGTTTTCTATCCAACAACACATATATTTTATTCATATACTTTCCCTGCAGTAGCTCGCTAAAATTTTTTTTTGAACTTCCCTAGCCCTTTCTGCATTTTCCCTATGTCTAATGTCCAAATTATCTGCTAAATTACTACAGTATCTACATGGTTAGGGACTATTATTTATAATTCTACTCTACTTTTCCAACCTATGTTACAGGCATGTATAAAATTTACATTATTTACACTATTACACATCTGTACAAGCATTAGTCTTGCATATCCATGTTAATCAGATGAAAAAAAATCACTTGATCTTCTTATGTGGTTAAAATATTATGGAACTTGCAATTATTTACATTATACATACATACATATGTATATATATATATATATATATATTCTATTTTCACAATCTTCAGACACTCGCTTATTTACATGAGGTTTTGACTAGATATCAGTTTTGTGTTGTCTTTTGTGTTCTCTTTATGTACTGTGCATGCAAAATACTCACCCTTGTTGTCAAAGTTGTCAGTTTTCTTCAAGTTGTCTGTAGATTTCTCTTGTATCTTGATGCTATATACTATGGTTGCCTTTTCCCTAAAGTGTGAGGTTAATTTGTGTTTTTGTACTATCACTGTACCACAGTCTTACGTAAATTATTTCCTTCTGTCCTCTTCTTTGTGAAAATGTCCATTTTTTGCAAATTTCAAAGTTCAAAAGTTTTTCACACTGTCTTTTCAAGTACTATTTCCTTGCATCTTTCTTCTTGGTGATTTTCTTGATTTCCTTTTCTTCTCTTGATTCTTTTCCCCTTCTCTGTTACTCTATCACTTGTCTGTTGTCATACACGTTGTTGGACAGGCTCTCTGGTCTGGATGCAGGAATGATGTGGATTGTGATGCTTTGTCAGCGATGTCAATCAATTGTTTGTGTGTGTTTGTTATATGCACTTTCGGATGTTTTTCAATGATTATGAATTTCAATTCTCAGTCCTCAGCACTTTCTGTAATTTGTCTATTTTGAACTGTTTCTGGGTGTTCTGCATTTATATGTTTCTTTTCAGGTTTCATGTGGGTCATGTGGAAACACAAATCTTTTCCTTCTACTTTTACACTTATATGGGTAGTGAGCAAAATTTATAGGGTCCTAACCACTTGGGAGTCTGTTACTGATTTTCTTGTGAAGTTTCTTATGTACACTATATCTCCTGGTTTTAAATTATGCAAGTCATAATCAAGGGGAACTCTCTGTTGAATCAAACCAAGTTCATGGAGTTCTATGAGTCTTTGTTGCAGGGGCTAAATATATTTAGGCAGTTCACAATCTGTACCCAGCATTGAGACACATGGGGTTTTGTGAGCTCTCCTATGCCAAACATGTCGGCCATATTACATTTCAAATGGGGAAAGATGTAAATCCCTACTAGGTTTGCCTTTCAAATACCATAACACTATGAGCCAAGTGTATACAGAAACTCATCTAAAATGGACAGATGCCCCAAAGCCATCTCCTCTCCAACTCTTCTCTGGAGAATCTCCCAGAATCCTCTCTGGTCTCAATTGTCAGCAACTGTCAGCAACTGCCTTCTCTGGCTCCTTTTGTCCCATCCCCCTAGCACAGATCCCATCCTTATAGACCTTGGGAAAGTCACTTAACCCCCATTGCCTAGCTCTTACCACTCTTCTGCCTTGGAATCAATATTGATTCCAAGATGGAAGGTAAGGATTTAAAAACATTTTTTTTAAATAAGAAAGTACTCTTTTCTGGAGACTATCAACATGTATTTGTATATAGTATATATTGTAAACAAATTATTGATCCATCAATAATTGATTCATCACATTCATTAAATGAGTATAACCTTTGATGATAATGATTTCATATCAGTTATTTGTTAATGATTTTATAAATCAAAGGAAAGCATTGGTAGAACTTGTTATGTATATTACATGCAGGAATTTGAATTAAAAATTCAAGTACCTCATTTTATGATTTAATTGATCACAGTATTACCTTAAAAAAAATCAAATAATAACCCAGTCATGCCTACCTGTGTCCATCCTGTGTTATGGTGCCCCATAGGTGGCATGGCATATCACAAAGACTGCCTTGCCTTGGAGTCACAAAATACCTGGATTCAAATTCCATCTCTGACATTCTCCTTGTGAACTTGAATGCCACTTAACTTTTTGTGTCCTTAGGCAAACACTTGAGACTATAATGTATAGATTGGTCACCTATCTGATTTGGTCCTGAGTTTTTCCATGCTGGAGTTAACTAGCATAAAATAAAAAATCTGTATCCTCTTCCCTGAATCAATAAATATGTAATATGATAGATTGAGAGCTATAATGGGCTTCAGATGCTATTCTAATCTTCTTCATTCTTGGAGGAAGAAACTGAACCACCAGGGAGATAAAATATCTTTCCTAGGATAATGGAGTAAGCACCAGAGGCAAACTTTGAGCCCAAGTCCTCTGACTCCAGAGAAAATCCACTTTCTAGTATATTATGATGTTATCTCTTTTTATTTCTATCTCTGTCTAAACTCTCTCTTCTTATCAATATCAATTGATATTCATATACCTACCTATACCCATATCTGCATTTATGCATCTCTCCATATCCATTTTTGTACCTTTTATATGCATAGATCAATATTTTACATATTGTATATATTTTTGTCTTTTTTTTTGAGACCTATGATTTAATTTATGTAGAGATCAACTGGTAAGGGAATGACACAAATAGTACAGAGCAATCATTTTCTTCACATTTTAATCTTTGAAAAAATTTTGGGACCAAGAAAAATTTGAGAAACTTATTCAGGATCTCCCAAATAGTATATGGAAGACTTGGTTCTTGAACACAGAGTTTTTTGATTCCAAGGCCAGTCCTCTATGCCTTTCTATTTCTCATAGGCACATATAATATGTGTCAGATGTATATTTATTCTACATATATAATTCTTTACTAATCATATTTGTCAAGGGAAATTATTTTATATAATGATAATTTGATGAGTTAAATAGAAGCTTTCCCACATTGCAAGAAACATGCTAAAATTTGAGAGAGGAGACTTTGGTTCAAATCCTGACTTTTCTACCACTGTTTGACCTTGGAAAGTCATTTTAACTCTACAGGCCTTAATTTCTTCATCTGTCAAAAAGAAGAGTTAGAATAGATGCTTTCTAAGGTTCACTTCCAGATCTAGCCTTTTATTCTATTTGTAAAATCATTATAATTTCAGATAATTACCAGAGTAGAAAGAAGTTAGGTAATTCATTCAAGGTCAAGCAGAATCTATGTGGAAGAGCTCACAGAAAATATAAAGAATCACCCTTTTTTCCCTGAACCAGAACCACCATATCAATCCTTCTAATTAAAACTGGCTCTTTAATGTTCTACAGTGCCACACTAGGGGAGAAGTCAATTCCAGTGAAGTCCTAAAGTAATGGATGCTGCTGGGAGCTCCGCTTTGTTGACAATATGATTCCTGGGAAAACATTTCTAATTAGCCTTGTGATAAGAGGAGATCTTTTCCTTCTGGCATCCTGACTCCAAGTTCCAGTCTCAGACCATTATTCATCTTATGGAAGTCTCTGATCTTTCACTTAGGCAATCACAGGCCTATGTGCATTTTGTTATTCTCCCATAAAAAAGGAGTCAAAAGGCTAGTATAGCTTTTTCTGTGAGTATGCCAGATTTAGAAAGTACACTGGCAGCATTCAGAGGCAGGAGACATATAGAATAACTTTGAAATACTTCTACCATGAAGAACATAGACTGTCTGCTGGCTATGTTCTAAAGGGATGGTTATGAGCTTTGCCAGGCACTTTGTAGGAGAATTGTAATAATAATAACTAACATTCGAGTAGCTTTTAGTAATAATTCACATTTTTATACTGCCCTGAGTTTTGCAAATCACTTAACTCCTCTTGGAATCTCTAGTTTCTTTCAAGATTAAATTCAAACATCATCTTCCATATGAAGCTCTTTCTTGATCCCCCTTCTGATCTCCCTAAAATTACCTTTCTGATTTCTTCCCAAAATTACCTTTACTCATCTATCTATCAATTATCTATCACTATCATTTATATATCATCTATTTATTTATATAGCTAACACTTCTAATTAAATAGCTAACATCCATCATTTTTCTAATATGATATTATTTAGATAGCTAAGATAAATCACTTATATATCTAACCTCTACTGATATCTATATCACCTGTCTACATATCTAATTCTTTATCTATCTATCTATCTATCTATCTATCTATCTATCTATCTATCTATTCTCTGTTAGAATGTAAATTCCTTGAGGGCAGGAAATTTTTTGCTCTTGTTACTATATCCTCACTGCTTAGCTTGTTGCCAACAAATATATGCACTTAATAAATGCTTGCATGTTATAAAGTGAGAAATTAGAGACTTGGCCTATTATGTTTCTAATCTGAAGAATTCTCTGACAAGGAAGTTCCTCTGTCAATGTATATCAGCAACTTTTCCCCAATGGATAGCTTTAGAGATTTTCCTGGAGCACCAAGTGGTTGTGATATGCTCAAAGTCAGTAGATATCAGAGTTTGGGTCTTGAATCCTGGACTTCCTGATACTGAGGGCAATTCTCTCTCTACTGTACAATATCTATGTCTCGGAGTCAAAATTTTTGTTTTTAATTTTTTAATTTTAATTTTTATTTAGAATATTTTCCCGTGGATATATGATTTATGATCCAACTCCTTTCTCCTCTACCTCCCAAAGTCAACAAAAAGTTCCACTCGTTTATCCATGTATCGTTGTTCAAAACCCATTTCCATGTTATTCATATTTGCAGTAGAGCAATTCTTTAACATCACAACCCTAATCACATCCCTGTTGAACTAAGTGGTCAATCATATATTTTTCTAATACACTTCTGGTTCTATAATCCTTTCTCTGGATGTGGATAGCAATTGTTTGTTTGTTTGTTTAGCATTCTTTCTCATAATTTCCTTTGGATTGTCCTGGGCCATTGCATTGCTGCTAGTAGAAAAGTCTATTACATTCAATTGTGCCACAGTGTATGTGTCCCTTTGTACAATGTTCTCCTGGTTCTACTCCTTTCGCTCTTCATCAGTTCCTAGGGGTTTTTCCAGTTCACATGGAATCCCTTCAGTTCATTATTCTTTTTAGCATAATAATATTCCATCACCATCAGATACTACAATTTATTCAGCCATTCCCCAATCAATGGACACCCCCTTATTTTCCAATTTTTTGCTACCACAAAGAGTGCTGCTAAAAATGTTTTTTGTACAAGTCTTTTTCCTTATTTTCTCTTTGGTGTAAAACCTAGCAGTGGTACAGCTGGATCAAAGGGCAGGCATTCTTTTTTTTTTTTTTTTTTTTTTTTTTAGGTTTTTTTTTTTTTTTTTTTTTTTTTATAAACCCTTGTACTTCAGTGTATTGTCTCATTGGTGGGCAATGGGGGTCAAGTGACTTGCCCAGGGTCACACAGCTGGGCTGAGGCCAGGTTTGAACCTAGGACTTCCTGTCTCTAGGCCTGACTCTAACTCCACTGAGCTACCCAGCTGCCCCCAGGGCAGGCATTCTTTTAAGGCCTTTGTGCATAGTTCCAAATTGCCCTCAGAATGGTTGGACCAATTCACAACTCCACCAGCAGTATTAGTATCCCAATTTTGTCACATCCCCTCCAACATTTATCACTTTCCTTTGCTCTGATATTGGCTGATCTGCTAGGTGTGAGGTGGTACCTCAGAGTTGTTTTAATTTGCATTTCTCAGAGTCAAAATTTCTAATATTTATATCTCTGTTTTATTTATTTCACTTTCATTTATTTAAAAATATTTTTCCATGTTTCCATATTTCATTTTCTTTCCCTCCTTTCTTCCTTCCTCTCTCCTGGATCCAATAAGCACTTCCACTGGGTTATACAGATTTTATCTCTTATACCTATTTCCATATTATGTATTTTGGCAATAGAGCAATCTTTTGAAATCAAAACCCCCAATCATATATCCATATAAACAAATGATTGGTCATTTGTTTTTCTTCTGTGTTTCTACTCCTTCAGTTCTTTCTCTTGATGTGGACAGCATTCTTTCTCATAAATCCCTTGGGATTATCTTATATTAGCAAAGTCTACATTGCATCGTTCCACAATATTTCACTTTCTCTGTATAATTTTCTCTTGGTTCTACTCATTTCACTCTGCATCAGTTCCTGGAGATTCTTCAAGTTCATATAAAAATCCTCCAGTTCATCATTCCTTACAACACAGTAATATTCCATCATCATCATATAAAACAATTTGTTCATTCAGTCATTCCCCAATCAAGGAATACTCCCTCATTTTCCAAATTTTTTGCCACCACGCACAATACAGCTATGAATATTTTTGTACAAACATTTTTCATTATTATTTCTTTAGGGTGCAAACCTACTTTGGTATTGCTGGATCAAAGGGTCTGCATTTTTTAAAGCTCTGGGCATAGTTCCAAATTGCCATCCAGAATGGTTGGATCAATTTACAATTCTACCAAGAGTGAATTAGTGTCCCAATTTTGCAACATCCCCTCCAACATTTATTACTTTCCTTTGCTGCCATATTGGCCAATCCACTATGTGTGAAGTGGTACCTCAAAGTTGTTCTGATTTCCATTTCTATAATTGGGAAGGATTATTGATAGTTTTGATTTCTTCATCTAAAAACTGACTACACATGTCCTTTGACCATTTGCCAGTTGGGGAATGGCTTGATTTTTTGCACATTTACTTTGTTCCTTAAAAATTTGAAAAATTAGACCTTTGTCAGAGATTTTTGTTATAATTGTTTTCCAAGTTTGTTGCTTACCTTCTAATTTAGGCTGCATTGGTTTTGTTTGTACAAAAAAAAATTAAATTTAATATAATAGAGATCATTGATTTTACATCTTCTAATGTTCTCTGTCTCTTGCTTTGTCTTTAATTCTTCTCTTTCCCATAGATCTGACAAGTATATTATTCTATCTTCACCTAATTTACTTGTAATTTCCCTCCTTATATTTAAGTTATTTATCCATTCTGAATTTATCTTGTGATTGGGTGTGAGATGTTGATCTAAACCTGATCTCTCCCATACTGTTTTCCTATTTTCTCAGCCATATCTCCATTTTAAAGATGTAATAAGTGGATATCGTGGATGATAATAGAGGAGCTGGTGGTACAAGTGAGTCACCTTTGCCTGGGAGCCTGTATCTGCAGTAACTGGTGATTTGAGACTGTCAGTGATGTCTAGCCTGAGCTGTGATGCCCAGTCAGTCTCCCTGCTACCTATAGGCTCCTTTAAACTAGAGAGTGAGGGACCCCTCCCTGCTAGAGTGAAAGCAGAACTCAACAGGAAGTGAAGTTCACACACTTCCCAGATACAATGGATGCTTGCCCAGTACTTCCTTTAAAGTCAAGTGGTTGCTATTCTCCCCTCTCCTCAGCCCTTTAGCCCAAGATGATGTTATAATAATTATAGAAACTCTCAGTTTAAGGCTAGGGGTTTTATTTTAACACGGAAGGGAAAACTGAGGTAAGAGGGTTTAGGGCTCTTGAGAGGCTGTTCCTAGGGATGACTGGCAAGTGTTAGCTATGGACCTTGAAGGTAAGATCAGGCTAAGGGAACCATCCCTCAGCCAGAGATAGTTTAACACTGCCCTGATGTTGTTTGATCCACCAGCTAGACAGATATAGTTGATGAATTGATTTAGGGGTGTCCCTGTCACTAGACTGCCCTAATCTAAATCCTGCCCACTTTCTACAACCCAAACCTCCCTTCTACCTCCCTTCTACCTCCCTTCAACCTTCCTTCAACCTCCCGGGGTCCCCAAGGGGAAGTCAGGGGTAGCTGGGTGTCTGGGTGAAGTCAAGGAAATCAGAGCCCCCAGGTTGGTTCTGCAGGGGTTTTTATAGTCCCAGCTCAAACTGTCATCTCCTGGGACTGGCACCTACCAGGCCAGAGTTCCATTCTCCTAACTGACAGGATTACCCTATTGCCTAGGGTAATTTTGCAAATGCAAGAGATCTTGCATAAACCCTGCATTACAAACATAAGGAAACTCAAAGGCAGGAAGGTTATGTGCTTTACCCATTACATAAGTATGACATGTATAGTTTCATCTAATATCTTCCTGATTCATAGTTCAGCATTCCAACCATTATATCATTATCACTTCTTTAATGAGATTCATTTTAGTTCAATGTGCATTTATCAAACATGTACACAATACAGAATACTGTTCTAGGACCTGGACATATAATAGTAGATGGCTGATGAATGAATTGAGTGAAATGAATTGAATCTCATTTGATAAGTGTTGTAAAAAAGGAAAAAAAAATATGTTTGGTTTGTTTGAATATTAAAAGGGATTAAGGCAAAAGTTAAATAATTATCAGTTCTAAAATGATTTTAGTAATTTATTTATAAAATATAGGAGAGAGTGAAAGAAGAGAGATGAGAAAAGCATAGTGTAAGAGATCTAGCTTAAAGAACTAGACTATGTACGCAATCCTTGGCTTTACACTTGCAGGGCTTCAGAGGTTCCAGCCTGAGAGACTAAAGTCAATTAACAAGGGTTTTAGCCACAAGGGTTCCTCCTAAGCAAAGGCCCCTTTGGAGGCTAGTACCTTCAGGGAGGTTAAAGGAGGCAGCCTTTTTCACTCATCAACTATATTTCTAAGGGAGAGATTTAAAAATTGTCTCACCAAGATCTCAGGTCTCAGGTCCCAGGTCCAGCAAGCACTGTCTACAAATTGAACCTCCAGCTCCAGGAAAAGAATAAGAACTGCCTCATAGGAAGTTGTTTACTGCCTTTTAAAAGCACTTCTTTTTCATCACTTCCTGTGTCTTCCTCTTAGTTTATATGTCCAATCACAATAGACACTTTGCTTAGGACTGTCCAAGGGGCAGTCAGTCAATTCTGATTCATCACCTACTCTTGCACACGTGGATTAAAGACTTCCCAACTTGTGAATTAAGTGGTGATGTTTTCACATTTGGTGAATAAATCTAAAGATGACCAGGGTAGTAGGTTTAATCTCATTATCACAGTGTCCTGATAACAGGGATAGCATAATTGACTGACTACTACTACTACTACTACTACTACTACTACTACTACTACTACTACTACTACTACTACTACTACTACTACTACTACTACTACTACCACTACCACTACCACTACCACTACCACCACTACCACCACTACCACCACTACTACCACTGCTACTGCTACTGCTGCTGCTGCTGCTGCTACTACTATTACAATACTACTACTTCAACTACTGATAATAATAATTAACAACTAATATTTATATAACTCCTCATGTGCCAAGTACTAGGCTAAATATTTTAATAACAATAGCAACTAATATTTATATGGCACTCACTATTTGCCAGGCACTCTGCTAAGAGTTTTGCAGTTACTATGTCCTTTAAACTTCTTAACAACTCTGAAGGTAGGTAGTGTTATTATCTCCATTGTACAGATGAAGAAAGTGAGGAAATTAAAGATTAAGTGTTTTGACCAGGGCCACACATTAATTCTGAAGCTAGATTTCAACTCATGTCTTTCTTACTCTCGGTTTAGTGTTCTATTCACTGTACTACTGTGTTCTAAGAAGCCTACCTTCTTCTGGAAAATGGGGAAGTATAGATTGATATTTAATCTTCTGTATTCTCATAAGCATCCATCTCCTGTTGTTGCCATATGATTGGCAGCTTTACATTAAAAGGTAATTGCTTATCTAATGCATGATTTCTCATGCCTTCTCTTTGCATATAAAAACAGAGTAAACATAGATTTAGGGTTTAAATATTAAGAAACTTTCTGCCTTTTATCTTAATAACCAGGTGTTTTTTTTCATTTCCCCTAGTCTACATGTCCTTTACATATGCATATAGGCAGAGTTCAGGTGTGTATTTATTATTATTATTATTAAGCAATAGACAGCATTCCTTGTTTGATTTGGCTTGGTCTAATGAAACTTTGCCCAAACTCTGAGATGGATGACCAACTTCTCCATCAATCTCCAAGGTCTAATCTCATTACAAAGCACCACAAACATAACCATAAAGCCCTAATGATTGATGTATAACTTGGTGATCTGCCTGTCCCCATCCATTATCTCAAGTATAATTTTTCATTATACATATGACAGCTGAGTTCCAGACACGTTAGTATACAATGACAATTACCAGAAGCAAAAGGAGCCCAAAATAAATGGGAAGGATAATGTTCATCAGGGAAAAGGAAGAAGAATCCACATATAGAAAAGTTATAAAATCTAATATTTTGTCTGAATTTCAAGGGCTTGAAAAACTGGGATTCCATATTGATCTTGGTTCTGAAAGTATTTATTATATAGTTTTAACCTAAATGGGTACAATTGGAATGGCATGCTATTGTGGAAGGCACTTTGAATTTGAAGTCAATTAATGTGACTTCAAATATCAGTCCTTCCATTTACCAACAATGTGACCTTGAGCAAGGCACTTGATTTTCCATTAGAGATGAGTTTTCTAAAGTAAAAAGAAAGAGAGAAAGAGATAAGTTTTGTGAAGAAGTTAGAGTAGATGACCTCTGACAGCTCTTCCAAGTCTAAATACTTTTGTTTTTGACTTCTTAAGAGTTTGATGATGTGATGTCACATTGACCTTGAATCTGGTGTATATTTTGTTCATCTACTTGGGCACAGAGTAGAACAGAACTGTGCAAAGTGCTCTCAATTACTACTTAATGAACAGAGATTCAAATGTGAACCCTTCCATTTACTAGCTTGAGAAAGTTTTATAATTTTCAGAGGGCTCAGTTTCCTTATAAAATGAAAGATGACTTCTGAAGTCACTTCCAGATCTAATCCTGTGGCTCTTTGATCTTGTCCCCTCACCTTGACAGTATTGTTAACTGCCTATTCCTATTGTTCCAAGATCATATGTTTCACAAGTTAAATGGATTGTTTAATTCCTGCTGATATGTCCCCACAGAATATATAAGCTCACTCTTCCCTGAGGAAACCCTATGCTCTTTGCATTGTTTTTTTTTCATGACATTTCCTCTAGATGTAATACCTTTTTTAATTCCTCTAGGAATGAGCAAGTGACAATCCTTCTCTCCTTTATCTTCATCATTTCTGGAATATTTCTGGGAGCCACAATTTAAGAAGGACACTAATTATTTAGAGTGTGTTACTTTTAGAACAGTTTAAAGTTCTGTAGATCTTCATACTAAAGAGAAGACAGAGGGATTAAAGAGGAAAGGAAATGACATTTGAAGTGATTTGATATCTAGCATCAACTGTTTGAAAAGTTACTTTGTGGAAGAGAGTTCTTTCTTTCCAGGAATAGAACAAGAAGAAATGAAAAGAAGTAACAAAGAAGAGAATTTATAAATGATAATGCCAGAATTTTAGAGTTTGAAGGTATTTCAAGAGGCATTTAGTTTAGCCAAAATCCTCAAAAGACTTATTATTTCATTACACCTCATATGTCAGCCAACTTCTGCTTGAAGAATGGTGAATCTTGACATTTGAAGGAATTGACTTGGTCATTTTTGTTGGTTTCCCATCACAAGGAATCCTTTCTCATATAGGGCTCCTTGACAGAGGGCTTGTTAGTTTAGGACTTTGACAACATTTTTGCAGATTAATCATAGTCAAGAGATAGTATATTGGGCAGAAGGCTAGATTTTCAGCCAGAAGTCTTGGGTTCAAATATTTGCTCTAGGGTCCTTAGCCTCAATGTAATATCAGACAAGTCACTTCATTACCACTTCAGGTAAAGAGATCTATAAAGAGAGAGATTGAAAAGTTGACATCTAAATTATCCTTTATCTCTAAATCAATTATATTTTTTAGAGTCATAAACTCTAAATGACTGAGTTGTTGTGCTTTGAAGCACTTGAGTATGCACTATTCGTGGGTGCTATGAGGAAGAATCAGTAAGCATTCGTTGAGTACCTAATCCATACCAGATACTGTTTTAGGCACTGAGAATTTTCTTTTAAATGAGAGGAAAAATAACATAGTCCATATTCTCAGTGAGCTAACATTCTAAGTTTTGGAAGGCACAAAAGGTAACAGCTTCCGTTTAGATAAAGAAACATGAATATAGGAGCAAATCTACTGGATGTTGCTATCATCAAGGCACAGTTCTTATAAATATCAAACTGAATGAAAATAGATCAAACTGCTTTTCTGCTCCTTACCACCTGAGATTTGTGAGCATTTACTTCTCAGCTGTTCTCTTTCTTGAATGTAATCTTATTGGACCATGTCTGACAGTAGTGTTATTTCATTCTTCTCCCAGTAAAAGATGTGCCTGTTTGAGGTTTGGCATTATTTTGATTTTGTCATTGGAACTTCAGTGGATAGCATAATTCCAGTCACTCTCTAGGGATTTAGTAAATTCTTGTTGATTGAATCACTTATTGATTAATCTTTAAGATGAAAAGAGGGGACATGCACAAATACACACATAATCACACAGACACATACACACATACACACCATTTACCTCAAAAGTGGGATCAGGAATATCCAAATTAATCAGCCTTGTTTAAGGTGATATTAAGTCCATCTGTTTCAACAAGAACTGCCTCATTGTTCTAGGACCCCATTTTTGGGTATCCTGGAAAGGGAATATCTCAGATAATATTTGAAAGCATATTTATTTCATCAGTCTATCCAAAGTAAATGAATGCATAGCACCATCTGTGGGTTCATTGTCCCAATCATTACTCTCATTGGTAGATTGCGTCCTCAGTGGATTGACTATTCATTTCATGGTTTTAGGGGGAGAACATAAAGGATATGGAGATTCTAATATGGTTAAAACAATTGACCCCTCAGTAATGTGCTTTCCAAAATCATTTAGGCAGTTAGCATTTACCCAAGATCAATTAATTGACATAAATTTTCTTTGCATATCTCCTGCGAAGGTATAATGAAGCCCTCCACCTCCGCACCTCCACACCATGAGATGACATCTTCCCTCCACAAACCCATTTAATCCCTTGGGAGAGTTGACTCTTTTTCTCAATTTCAGGAATTCACTTCTTAATAATACAACTTAATATGGACACACACTGTAAACATTTAATAAATGCTTGTTGACTGATTCCTTTGTGTAGACTTTCTTGCTTCAGTGGACTAGTTCCTTGCAGTGATGAGTCAAGAAAGTCACTCTTCAGAATTTCTACAATGATCTCCTCACCTTACTCAACTAATGCTTCCACCAGCTCTGAGACTTATTGTCTTTGGAACCTGAAATGGTTTTGATGGCCTCTTTGCTTTCCTAAGCACTACCATCTCAAGATATTTGTTTATCTAAGATCAGAAAAGAAGAAATATACCAGAAAAAGAAGAATTATGTGCATGGGCAGATAAGAAATCCAAAGATGCTGCCCTTTACTTCCTGCCCTAGATTTATAGTAATTCCTCCTCCTCAAAAACCATTAGGGAGGGGGCAGCTGGGTAGCTCAGTGGAGTGAGAGTCAGGCCTAGAGACAGGAGGTCCTAGGTTCAAACCCGGCCTCAGCCACTTCCCAGCTGTGTGACCCTGGGCAAGTCACTCGACCCCCATTGCCCACCCTTACCAATCTTCCACCTATGAGACAATACACCAGAGTACAAGGGTTTAAAAAAAACATTAGGGAATAGAGAGACTAGTTGCTTGAATATTTTGTATTTTGTTCTGGATCAGCAGCCCATTAAAAGACTGTTTGTCATCTCACTGTTAGGATATACCTGTTCATGCTATAAGTGGGGAGAAGGGCCCCTCGTTACTCATGAAAAGAAGGAGGCTTGCAGAATGGAACCAGGCTGAGACATACAATGAATGCCTTGAGTGATGGCTCTCACTGGTCAGTTTCCTCATCAAACTTTAAAAAAACATTCTTACTTACATACTTCCTGAGAGGATGGGAAAAGGTAGCAGAAAAAAATAGAATATCTCTCTTTGAACAGTCCTTTATCTCTACTTCTTATGTGCTATTTCTTAGATAATTTTCTTTTTTCCTTTTGTGGTATTCCCACAATTTAATATGGTGTCGCACACTATAAGCATTTAATAAATGCTTCTTGACTGATTCCTTTTATGTCTTTCTAGAATCAGTTCATTGATCTCTCCTAAGAGAAGCCTTTCATGATTTTCTCACGTATTAATATTTCTCCCTCTCAAAATTCTCTTATTTTAAAACTCTCTGCTCATATGTATTATCTCCACAGTATAATGTAAATTTTTTTTTTGATTTGAACTTTTCCCTTTATACCTCCAACATTTAGCACAGTGCCTTACACCTAGCTGCTATGCAATAAATAAATGCTTAAGGAATTGAATTGTATTGATTGGCACACCATGGTCTCTAAAGAGCTAAGGGGAAAGGAATAGTATACTGTCCTGAAGGGGAAAGGGAAAAACAACTTCCATGGGGAAAAGATTTGTCTTTTTAGATTGAAAGACTTTTCTATATCATTAAAAAACATTGGTAATTCTATCCAACAAACATGTATTAAGCACCTGCTATCCTTGGAGCATTGATTTAAACACATAACAGTCTAATGTGGATAATACACTGTCTATATTGTCATAGAGTTCATAAGCTGGTAGGGTGACATATTCATATTACTTGATCATTTCCTTAGTTATCTTTTTAGAAACCATATTAATATGTATGAGATGTTCAAAGAGGACCAATACTTTGCTATGAGGGCTTGCTGAGCCCTTTTCAGGGCTTTTGTGTCTGCATTTCACCCAACGCTCATCTCTGGCTCCAAGGAGCTGGCACGTACACAGAGGTCACACACATATAAAACCATCTTGGCAGATGGGCTAAACCACATTGAGGGAAACCAATAGGCTTTAAATCCTTCCTTGAGTTAGAGACCCAAGGCATGTGAAGAATTTCCCTGGCACAATGTACAGATGAGAATGATTTATTCCAATAATTATGAAGGTGACTGAAGAATGTGCTTTGAAGCACTAAGCATTTGGTCAGACATATTAGATGACAAAGTCATTGAGTGCATCATTGGCCATTGCCAGTCATTCTGACTTTTTTTTTTTTGCCACTGGACTTGAATGACTCTGAAAGAGTGAGGCTGATGACTCTGTGCAACTCTGCCTCACTTAAATCTAATTCATGCCCCAGTCAAGACATCACCATAGTGTGACGTCATTGATCCTCTTCAAAATAAAGAACTAACAACAATTAGGTGACTACTGCTAAGGACTAGAATTTAATTCGGTCAATTATCATTTGAAATGAGCTTTTCCATTACATTGTGAAGGCAAAGACTTTTTTGCTATTTTTGTACCCTTAAGGTTTAGCAGAGCACTCAGCATAAAAAAGTAGTCATGTTTATTTTATTTTTAAAACCCTTACCTTTGGTCATAGAATCATTATTCTGTATCGGTTCCAAGGCAGAAGAGTGGTCAGGTCCAGGCAATGAGGTTTAAGTGATTTACCCAGCGTCACACAACTAGGAAGTGTCTGAGACCAAATTTGAACCCAAGACCTACCATCTCTGGGCCCGGCTCTCAACCCACTGAGTCACCTAGCTGGCCCTGGTAGTAATGTTTATTGACTGACCTATTAGTTCAAAAAGGCTGTTAGATATATCCTTGACCCTGGCACCTGGAAGCCTTGGCTCAATTGCAGATTCAAATGCTACTTAACTATGTGATCATGGGAAAGTTACCAGGAAATCGTCACTCTGCCCTATACTGCCAGGGAGACCTTGAATCAATTACTTTACCTTTTTTATCTTTAGTTTTCTCAGATGTAAAATGACAGGGTTAGAGGAGATGATCTCTAAGGTTCATTCTCATTCTAAATCTTGCAGTTCGTGGAATTCTCAGAGCCTCAGTTCCCTCATCAGTAAAATGGGAACGAACAGTAATAGTTATACTACACACTTTCTAACATTACTGACATGGAATGTAAGTGATTCGAGTTCCCAAACTTCCTCATTTTGGATGTGTAGTCCCAGTGTCTAGGACAGTGCCAGATATAGTGTGAACTTTCACATGCTTTTTCAATGGACCTGAAGAAGAAATGGTTTACACAATTCAGAACACTCTGCAAAAATGAGTTCTTATATTATCAAGAAATATCAATAGGACCAAGCTTGTTCTAAAGGGAGTTAACATGTCACTGAATAAGTTTTCATTTTACTCTTCCTACGTGCCTAGCGTCATGCCAACACAGAGCCTGATGGATCTTTGATGCTTAGATAAATGCCTATTGATTGATTGATAGGCATTGTGGGAAATGTTATAGGGAATATGCATGCACACAGCATCTATATGTGTATGTGTGTGTTTATATATATATATATATATATATATAGTAGATGTTTACACACACACATGCAAACATATATCTATACAAACATATGTCTATGCTTGTGTATTTACAGTGTGTATATGTGTATATTCCCAACTAATTTTCCCACAATGCCCATCAATCAATAGGCATTTATCCAGGCTTCTACAATACCAGCTAGCATAGTGCCTGCCATATGGTAGAATTATAACAAATGCTTGAATTGAATTATTGAATTTTAAAAATAATGTAATCTCTGGTGAGAACATGGGGAGATTGTGACATCAGTGGTAGAATTCCTAAAATCATAAAAATTCAGATTGAAAGGACCTCTACAGCCACATGTTCCAATCTAGACCTCCAAAATAATCCCTATTATACAATTTCTCAGAGAATAGGGAAAAGCTGTGTTTAAGTTTCACCTCTGACATATTCTGATGATGTGGCCCTAGCTAAGTCCCTTAACCTTTCAAGGGCTCTAGACAACTCTCTGACTATAAGATGTAGAGTAGATAGCAACCTGCCCTGGGGTGGATGGAGTTTCCTCATTAAAGATTCCTTATCCATAGGTCTAGTCCCTATCAGTATAGGGCATTTCATGAATGGCCATCATTCTCTAATGAGGAGAATAGCTGTGAAGAAGTATGTAAGTTAGGCTACCAGGATTGTCTAATTAGGAGTTTCCCATTCAGATGTCAGGTTTTGGTCTTTTCAAAGGGCAAATGAAAGGCTTCTCCCTACAATGATATCAAGTCATGGACTGACTCTTTCACTACTAGTAAGTAACCCAGATGTGAGAATTTCTATTAGCTACAGCCAGCTTCCAGTTCCCCACAAGTGTCTCTATTTGAAATCACCCAGAAAATTTAGTTTTTGAGTACCAGCTATAAATGCAATTATCATTTCTGTATTTGCTCCTATTCTTTTAGAAAACAGTATTTATCCTGTAGGCTCAAGATGGAAATCCCTAACCAAAAATAACAAAAGCATGTAGGAGGGAGAAAAGAATTAAACTTAGTTCCTGGTCATGTCAACTCTTAATTATTTATTAACAATTTCTCCCCAGCGGATGATATCCAATGGAGAGGTAACATCTGTTTGCGATATTGTGTCTTTGGGAGGAAGCCAGCAAAGTCATTTTGGGATGAAATCTGCCATCAGGAAACACATACGTGTATTGGGCAAACAGATGCAAAAACACCCCATCATGAAAACAAAACAAAACCAAAAAAAAAAATACCATTGCAGGCTCAGGCACTTTTGTGGGAAAGGGAGATTCTAGGTACGATATTGCGTTGGGGCAAAAGATATCATTAGGAAAAAAACATAGATCATTGATCACAGATCACCCAACTTCAGAGTTGGATGGGAGCTCAGTGGTCATCACCTAGTCCATCCCTTAAGTGTCCATCCAGCCTCTGTTCATCCAGAAGAATTCAAACCAATTCAATACACCTTTATTAAACATCTATTATGTGGGTAGAACAGTACTAGATTCCAACAATACAAATGCAAAAGCTCGATCATTGTCTTCTATTCTCTCCAAACCCACAATAGATTAAATTTTTTCTAATTCATCAATTCGATTAATGCCTTTCCACTAAAAAGGAAGCACTATACTAGCACAATTAATAGATGTTAAACAATTTCGTTTAATAAATTCTCAACTCAGAAACCAATAAATTCTCAACTCAGAAACCTTGTACGGTTTTCATTACTATGTAATACAATATATTTACATAGTGTTCCAAAATTTAGAAATAATTTCTGACTCAATTCCATTCAATCAGCATACAACAGTTCATAGTATGTACCAGATATTTTGCTGGGCTTTCAAACCAAAAAGGTAGAAATAAAGCTGTCTTTGCACTCCATTTACTTGTATCCAATGGCTTTTGTGATAATGCTTTGAAGCCAGTAGTTTATTATTGTCCCCATTTAAAAATAATATATCACTTGATAGTCCTTCAAATATTTGTTGACAGTTATCATACCTTTCCTTAAATCCTCTTCTCCAGGGTAAATACCCAATCCTGCTCCCAATTCTTTCAATTATGCTTTCTATGAAATGATTTTAGTTCCTTTCCCCATCTTGGTCAAAATCATCAGAAAGCTTTCCAGCTCATTAGTACCATGTCTAATGTTCCACTTCCAAAACTAAGAATAATATTCCAAATGTGGTCTGGAATACAGTAGGAATCTTACCACTCTGGGCCTGGGCCTTGAGTTTTCCAGAGAAACTCCCCTTGTTATTCTTGGCACTGGAGATCTATATTTCTAGGGCTGTCCACCAAAGCCACCAGATAATGTCAGGCAAAGGGCTATGGTTCCCCCATCTTGTACTTCTAAAAGTTCTTTTTATCTTCTCCAAGCTTAGAACTTCTCCTTTATTCTTATGATATTTTGTCTTCTTAGATTTGGTCCAAACTTTAAATGTGTCAAAGAAAAAATTACTTCTTTATAAGTAAACCTAAGAGTTTCCATCTGTATTCTGACAAGCAAGAAGTGCTTGTGAACAATAGTTGATTAAAAAGTCTCCCTAATAACAAAGGCAGAAAGCTTTGGGGGGCATAGTTTTGGGGATATGTTTGGTTAAGATGAAAGGGAGGCTTGCATGGAAGAAAGAGCTTCTCTGCATTTCAAGTTTAGACCTGTTCACAAAAAGATCCATTTCATAGCCTGTGTCATTTGCTGAAGTTTCATTGTGCATCTGTGAAGTGGATAAAATATTGTACTACAATTGGATCCGGTTAAGTCTTGCCTTAGATGATTACTAGTAGGGTGACACTAGAAAAAAAACATTTCACCTCTCACTGCCTCAGTGTCCCCATCTATAAAATGAGGCTAATAATGACTTCTATCTCTTGGAGCTCTTGTGGGGATCATTTGTGACAATGTTGCATATCCTGCAGGTCTTTGTGCAATCTTAAGCCTTAGATTTAAACTGCATAAAGATTGTGGGGGATCCTCTGGAGATACTGCAAAGAGGAAAACACTTTGAGAACCTTAAAATGTTAGATATCATCATTGTTATTGTCACATGGCCATCATCGTCTTCATCAAATTGCCTGAGGCACTCACTAGTTGTGTGACCCTATGGAAAATCACTTGAATTTCTCTAAACCTCCATTTCCACATTTTAAATGGAAAAAACTAGAACTAATGGTCTCTAGGATTCTTCCAGCTTTGGATTTTTGTTCATAGGATCCTAGGTCCCAGAATCCCAGAATTTTAAAAAAATACAAGAGATTTTTGGTGACCTTACATTATCAATCCAAACCCACAAAAGAATCTAAATTACCCAATAAATAACTGAAAGACCGTAAAAAGAGAAAGATCCACTACCTTCTGATAGCAAGCTTTTGCATTTCTTACCCAGAGTCCCCATTTCTTCCATCGAGGGCTAAACACCTCTAATCCCTCATCAATCTGGAAGTTCTTCACAGGCTTCAATACTAATGTATTGCAGACTCTGACATTCACTCTTCCAGGCCCCATTCAGACTTGCAGATTTGATTCTAGAGAGAAGAGGGCTACATCTCCCCTCAGGTTTCTAGGGGTAGCCTGATTTTTTGGGACTAGAAGTCGTCTAATACCATAGTTCAAGAGCCCCCATCAATGTGCTTTCCCTAATGATAATCATTTGATATAAATTAGTCAGTCAATTAGCTTTTAGAAATGTTGTGTATAGAGAGATACAGTGTCTGCAAAATACTCCCGTCTCAAAAACAAAACAAAACAAAACAAAACAAGAGCATATCCCCCTCCTCAGCAAATACATGCAAGGTTCAAAGAAAAATAAATTCAATCTTACAGAACATGAGATAAAGAGTATCTCAAAATACTTGGAAGTTCTTTCACTGCAAGTATTTTCTTTCTTCTTTCATGACCCTTGTTCTCACCATCCAGAGTTGACTCTCTCTCCCCTTCTATCATAACATCTGGTAATTGGCTCTCTTTATTATTACACCCTCTATCTCTATTGCCCATGTTAGATATGCTGGAGCTTTTTGATGAGCTCCTCCTAAAGTCTAGAAGCCCTGAGAGTTCCCCCTTCCTCGAAATTACTTTGTATATGCTTTGAATTTATTCATTTGGTCATATCCCTCAGTTCTGGTAGTATGGAAGTTTTATATAGATAAAGATTGTTTCTTCTTTGTGTTTGTATCCCCGGGAAGCCTTTCTTGGTCATCTTTATTGCAAATATCTTCTCAGCCAAGGTTAATATGTGTCTGCTTTATATTTATCTTATTTATACCTTTCTCTTCTTTGTATCTCCTTCCCTCCCTCTCACATATTCTTTTTACATCCCTCTCTCTCTCTTTCTCTGTCTCTATCTCCTCATCTCTCTTTTCAAACTGCCACTGTTACTGCCCTGTAGCATGCAAACCAATATTCTCTCTATAAATATTGCCCTCCAGTTTTCTAGAGTGAAAAATGTAAAACTGTGAGCTGACTTTTTTGACATATATGTTTGAAGCTTGAATCCACTTTTCCTTGCTCTGTGAAGTGTATGTGTGTAGAGAGGGGGGGAGAGAAAGATTGAGAGAGAGAGGAGAGATACAGAAACAGAGAAAAGTGATCTATGTAAATTATGTACATTGCTGTTGTTATTTGGACATTTCAGTCATATCTGACTATGTGATCTCATTTGGAGTTTTCTTGGCAAAGATACTAGAGTAGTTGGCCATTTCCTTCTTCAATTCAGGTTACAGACGAAGAAATCGAGACAAATAGAGTTGGGTGACTTGTCCAGGGTCACACAGCAAGGAAGTATCTGAAGTCATATTTAAACTCAGGGAAATAAGTCTTTCTGACTCTAGGCCTAGGGCTCTATCCACTGAGTGTCACCTATCTGCCCAAGGTACATGCACAGGTTTGCATACATATGCATATACATATATATATATATATATACACACACATATGAGGCATATGTGTGATCAGGTATGTATGTGTGTTTGTATGTCTCTTTGTATGTGTGCATGTGTGTGTCTTTTCTCTCCTCTTTGAACCTTTACTCCTTGGGAACAGGGGCTATTTCCCTTCTGTCTTTGCATCACCATCACTTATCTAAATGTCTAGTGCATAGCAAGTATTGGATAAATACTCATTTATGGAATCATTCACTCAATTGCAGCCCCACTACTATATGCAGTGACTTGAACAGAGCAGGCTCTTGGTAAACACTTGTTGATTTGTTGGCACTTAATTGATGCCTATTGTATTGAAGTGGAATTGGAGTAAGAAGTGATCGGGTCAGAAATGGGGCATGGGGCTTGATATCCAGGGTTCTCCCCATTCTCTTACCTTATCTCTTGGTAAAATGGGAAAGAAGGTGAAGGGGATGAAGAAAAAGAGCCAGTGGTGTGAACTGAAGTCCTGGGGAAAAGGGGAATTATTGAAAATCAATGAGCCCAAAGCCAGTATCTTCCCCAGGGGCTTTGTGGTTCTTTGATCCCACTTGCAGCAAGTGTCCCACACTATGTCCTAGAAAAGAGATCACTCAGGTGGCTGTCATCTTTTCTAATCTGCAATGTGACTCACTATTCATTTCAGAGGAGTTGGAAGGCTGGTCATGAATTATGCTTAACTATTTATTTGATTGGATTTTTTTAACCAAGTAACACTAATGTCCTTTTTACCTTTAAAAGTTTGCCCTTCCTCTTTGCTCATTAATTTCATGGATATTTTATCCCCTTTCCCCCCATCTCCACTCTCCTCCTTTTCTTTCTTTCTTTACAGGTCTGGCTGTCCATCAGATAATAACCATCACTGTCTCCCTCATCATGGTTATAGCTGCTCTGATTACAACTCTTGTCTTAAAAAATTGGTAAGGATCCTTCTGGCTTGGGGGAAAACAGGGTAAGGTGACTGTCTTGTGGGCCCCTACGCCTTGGGGGGAAGAATGTGGTAAGGAATTTATCAGAATGGTGGATATGAAGGCAAAGAAGATGTGGATTCAAACCCCTCCTCTGACATTTACTAGTTGGGTGGCCCTGGGACAAATCGCCTTGCTCTTCAAACCTCAGTTTCCTCCTTTATAAAATGTGTATGTTCTAGGCAGCCTGGATAGACCTCCAAGATCCCTTCTAGTTCCAGATTCATGAATACAAGATATATCCCACTGTCTGTTATTTCACTAAGAAAAAAGACAACTGTCTTTATTACTATTATTACTATTATTTTCAGTTTCCAAATCAGTGTTCTTTTTAGCTGATTCCCCAGTATCTAAGCTTGCTGGCCTTCTTTGCTGTTACTACTTAGACTAGCTATTGTATCCAAAGCTACACCTGTTATTTAGGACAAATCATCCTGCCCCATGACTCCCTCAGCAGGAGCTACACTGAGCACCAACCATATTCAAAAAGCTTCCCAGGAGCCTTATTGCTCGTGTTCCCTAACCCGCCTCTCTGATCCAAAAGCAACTTCCAAAGATGAGAATCAGCTGAGCCTACCATCATCCAATGGGTATTATTTCCTTTTCTCACCTTCTTTCAGCATCTATTGGTTGTTCCCATACCTCCCCTGAGATTCCCCTAGTTTAGGACTCTTTTCTCTTCTCTGCCTTCTTCTTCTCTGTCTTGCCTCCGTGGATGATTTCATTCACTTTCCTAGTGTAATTTGCTCTCTGGTTTTCCCTTCCACATCAGCTCTGCAAATAGTGAAATAGGTTAGTTCTTCGCTTCAGGCATCCCTGCCTTTGCCTGTTTTCTTATCGAAATTGGCCTACTTTGAGGTCAGATTTGCTAGATGTTGTATAGCTGCCACTACCACTACCCCACCTACATCACTAGGGAAATTGTGAGAGCCATTGGGTAACCTCACTCTTTACAAAGGCATTTTGGAAGCCCCTTTAATATCTCCCCCAACCCCATTCTGCAGGTAGTTATTCTTCCAGAAAATGTGCTACCTTTCTTGCTTCATAGCTCAGTTCTATTGTAGTGTAATGGCCCTAAATGAGCCCCTTGCTGTCTCCAGATAATAATCTAAAAGAAATACTGGATGATAGGTACAAAGGGCATCCAAGCCCCCAAGAACAGGACTGGGAAGGGAGTTAGTTGGTTATTTGGTTGATGGAATTAGAGAACACAGCACCAAATATCCACAGTATCACATAGCCACAGAGGATGTTTGAATGAGCTCAAAGGGGCCAAGAAACTTTTAGAAAAACCCTATGCCCACAGAGCTTTCTCTTCAAACAAATGAAGGGTAGTCAGGCATAGGAGCAGAATGGAGTTTGTTAGATAGGGGTCAGCCAGATCGGCAAAGAGGGATTATTTGAGCCCATTTTGCTCTACATATCTGTAGGGAAAGCTTTCCAGGATGGGTCTACAAAGTGACATCCATTGCTCTGTATCAGAAGTAATGTTCTGTGACCAAAACAGTTTTCAAGGGGGACCTAGGTGAGACCCAAATAGAAAAGAGTAGTCTCATTCCATGAAAAGAGCGTGTCCCCTTTGAGTTTCTTTGGAAAGCCTCTATAGAGCAATGGGGTGATGATTCCAGCAGGAGGAAGGAGCAGAGGATCAACCTAGGGCACTCCAAACTGGTTGGGCAACTCATCTGCTCTTTCCTAATGGATAAGTTGGTTTGAGTTTCCTCTGCATCCCAAATAACAATATACTTTATGAGGATTTATATATTGTTAAATTTACCCTCTTAAAAATCAGTTTTAGGGTAGAAAAGTAAAGGAGATCTGTTTTACCCAATGAATCATGCACACTCCCCTCCATCACCTCTGCCACAATCATATGAAGAAATTAAGCCATTGACTAGCTATGACATTCAAGTAGAAGGAAGAATGTAATTTGTTACCCTTCCTGCTTCCAATTTAACCATTCTCAAGAGATCTAAATCATAGAGAGCATCAATATAATATCAAGGAGAAGAGACAACCCATACCATGGAAAGTGTGTGATACCTCTGCAATCAGAAGAACTGAGTTTGGGTCCTGGGTCTGTTATTTTCTTCTTTTTGATCTTGGCTAGTCGATTTCTCCCACAATTATTAGTTCCTCATGTATAAAATAGGAGGACTTAATTCTAATCCTATGATTAGATTGACATTAGAGCATAACATCAAGGAACATGTCTTAAGATGGATTCCATTTGAACATATTATCTTATATAGGCCAGTTATCCCCCAAGGCATTTGTCCTCCTCCTTTTGTCACTTCTGTGGGCTGCTCAAGAGAGACTACCATGTACCAGATACACATATCTGAAAAATGGCCAATGAAATTTATTATTTTGCTACTGGAAGGACTAGACACTTACTATCTCTCTTGCTTCAGATATTACATACTATGAAGTAGATCGCATGATAAATCATCTGCTTCATTCCATAGACCATTGATACTTTTGAGTTATTTCTTATCCCTTCTTCCAACAAGATGCCATAGAGAAAAGAGAACTAGTAGCCATTTTATGAGTATAGATTGAGTTCTTTCCAAAGATCCTAAGACTAGAATAATAAGTCAAATATCTATGCCATACAGTTATCTATATACTTTATATTTATATGCTATATTGATTAGATGGAGTCTAGCTTCCAGCTTTGGGGCTCTGGACTTAAAGAAATCCCAAGTTTAAAACACCCCCAAAGGGAAAATGACAGGAGTAATGGTCTTAGGGGTATGAGTATGATCATTGAGACCCAGTGGCCAATAAGAAGTACTCTCAATTTTATATATATATATACATCCACACATATAATATATATATATACTTGAATATATATATATATATACAAACATGTATACATGCTTATATGTATATAGGCATAAATATTACATACCATATGCATATTGACATATATGAATGTCTATTGATATATATGTACACATATACACATGTGCATGTGCATGTGTGTGTGTGTATGTGTGGCTAATCCATTTCTCCCATTAGTCCTCAGTTCTTTCATTTTGGGCCTTCCAGAATGAATTGTTGAACCCCTCTCATACTCTCTCCAGTGTTTCTCAACTATTATAGCTTTATTTGGTGGCTAGTTATCTATTCCAATTATTTGTCCCACAGAGGAATCAGGGAGGAAAAGCATGCTAACACCATTGTCCTTGCTGACACTCTTTGAGCAAACATGGCTCTAGCTTTCTGATAACATGGCTAAACCACTCATTTCAATAATTCTCCCTGCCATAATGGCTCACATTTAAAATTCAAATTTGATATAAAAAATAAAGTGAACTGATTGCTTGATTGTCTTTGATCCTTCTGAAGAGCTTGGGAATTACAATTTAATATTAAATGATGTATAATTAATGCTTTGCAATGAAGACCCCATGTTCAAATGTTGATGATCTCTTTGTGTGTTCTGTTACCCCTCATTCCCTGCCCTCTCAACCTCACAATTCCCCACTCCATGTCCCCAACTTCATACCATTCTTTCTTAGCTGTGCACAAAGTGGAAATACTCGCAGAAACAGCCACCAACGGAAAATCAATCAACAAGAAGAGAGCTGCCAAAACTTGACGGACTTCACCCCTGCCCGGGTGCCTAGCAACTTGGATATCTTTACCGCCTATAATGAAACCCTGCAGTGCTCACATGAGTGTGTTAGGACCTCAGTGCCCGTGTATACCGATGAGACTTTGCACCCAACTGGGGAGTATAAAACCACCTTTAATGGAAACAGGTAAGTTTAGTTTTGGGGCAAATGCAGTTGAGTTTTGGAAGACTCATGGCTGATCCCAACTCATGTAGTTGAGAATTTGCTCATATTTCTAGAATTATCTCAAATGTTTCTGACCATTGAGATTATAGAAAGGCTACTTAGGCAAATAGCTAGTAACATGTTCTGCAGATAGAGTTCATTAAAAGGGTTGTGGTTAGGTCTCTTTATCAATACCTCCATCTCCCCCTAAGAGCTCTAATCAGCTTGGTTTCATTCCAAATTCAAGGGATTAGGAGAAATATAAATAATAGTAGCAGTGATAGTAATAGCAATGGAAAATATAGTACTTTAGAGTGTACAAAGGTGGAACACACTGGCCCTTTCCTGGTCTGGTGCTTTAATTTTTGTGCTGTTGTTGTCCCCTAGAGTCCAAATGGCAGCCTTGTATTTATTGGTCTTCTAGATATCAACAGATTATTATTGTCCACTCCACGTGCCAGTAGCTGTGGCTACCTGTCAATGAAATGTCAGCAGCAGGTAAAGCCAAAATGTCAAATTCCAATGAGGCTCACTTCCTAGACCTATCTTTATTAAATGCTGCTATTGTTTATTATTGATTTTTCCTATTTATCCTTTCAAGAAATATGCCAAGAAATGCCCTAAAAATCCATTGGCATTTCCTCATTATAGATCTGAACTTGGCACCCAAAGGTTTACCCAGAATCAAATTACAATATAGTAGGGTAAATAACCTGAAGGTTTTTGTTTAGTTATCCTGGCATCTAGGGTGAATAGAATGTTGGACTTGGTGTTAGGAAGACCTGGGTTCAAATTTGTCTCTGATACTTATTAGCTATATAACCCTGGGCAAGTCAGTCATAATCAATCTAAGATTCCATTTCCTCAACTGTAAAAGAAGAGAGTTGGTCTTGATGGCCAATCTTAAATCTATGGTCCTTTGATCCCATGAGTCTCTGATACTGAACTGAAAGCATGTTAATAAGACATCAGAGAAGAAGTTGCCTGAGAGGCCAGGAAGTCCAATGCCTACGTAGAGTATTTGCAGGACCGAGGAAACCTGATGATCATGGAAAGTGCCCTCAGTTGCAAAACAGGAAATGCTCCTATTGCTAGCCTTTTGGAAATGGTTGATGTATGATGTATGTAGGTTAAAATTATATTGTTATTTCATACGAAGGAAAATCATCCCAGCATGCGTCTATGAATAACTGCTTGAGATTTTCACCAACGTTCACCAACTTTGTCCCATAGTTTGATGTGTTTTCTTGTCTAATTAAATCAAATTAGCATTTTCTTTTCCTCCTTTTTTTCTCTTTCAGTGGCATCTCGCCACAATCTTTCCTTCTCTTTTTCCTCTCCATGTTGGAGTCTCCATTATGCTCATTACATAAAACCCTTCTTCTCGATATAGGTACCCGAGGAGGAGCAGCTCCCAATGAATTGTTTTGCCAAACACCTTTTGAAACCTCCTTCAGTAATCCTAAGAGCTTGGATTTTCATGATCTAGGATTGCAGTGGGCTGAGTAGATTTAAAAAAAATTGAAAAAAAGAAAAAAGGATTTTCAAACCATTTCATTGAATGTTGTGTGTGTTTTCTTGGACATGGACTATAGCCAACCAATGCTGGGGTCTCATGGGGTTGGGGGGTGATGTAGATCTCTTTGCTTCTGTTCTGTCTCACTGTCCTTTCTCACGTCTGTTTTTATCAAGCACATCATTGATGTCTCTGGTTTGCTTTGTCTGGAGTCTCCTACAGAGGAGAAAAACATTGGTTGGAACAGGGTTCACTGCTTTATTTTCCCCCTAAGGTAATGCTTTATTGGACTCTTCCTTCCCTGCCTCCCATTGGCCTTAAAAAATATATCAATGAAAAGTGACATGACATAGCAATGCCTGCCAACTGGCACACATCTGAAGCTCCTTCTTTGTCCCAGACTTCTGGGGTGTTGGCCTTTCTTTAAGGTAGCAATTGAGAGAGAGATAAGAATCTTAAGTGCAGAAATGCCCGGGAAGATGAGCTAACTCTGCCAGAACCCATCCTTTGGGCCCACTCCATGGTATCCAAAATGTCATGAAGCAACTAAGCATGTTTTCCTTTCAAGTTCTTCTCCTGGGATTTGGAGGAGAAATCGCTCGCTGGTCAGAATAACTCTCTGGTGGGAGAATAAAGGACGATAGGTCTGTTTTGCAGAAAAGCCAAAGAGCCAATCCAAAGCATTACTTTAGAGTGAATTCTCATTTTCTTTCTTTCTTCTAAAGAAGCTAGTTGGATTTTTTTTCAAAGCAGGCCTGACCTGGCTTGCCTATTGTGTGTTATGTACCAGCACGCGCAAGCCTATTTTTCTGCTCGCTGCAGACCTTCTTCTTCTGACCGACATCTAATTCCTGTGGCCTTTGTGTCTGAGAAATGGTTTGAAATCTCCTGCTGACTGGCCGAAGTCTCTTTTACTTCCTGGGGGCAGGGCAGACGCCATGTGTCTATTTCCTGGTACGTACCACTCTTCAGACATTATTACGGTCCCTCTCCCCCTCTCCCAGTCCTCCTATTCTCCATCACTTTGACTAGTTCTCTACCCATAGAAGAACCCACAACAACATTAGCCACTGAATGCAAACCAGATGACTAATCCTTTTGTTTTCCTTTCTATTAAATCCAATATAAATTCTCCAATAGGGCAGAATAGCAAATGGACGTGGACCAATTTTTCATGCCTATTATTGTTATTATTTTTAATGGCGTGTCGGTTCCCAAAGAAGCCACCAGTTTCTCAAACGGTATGCATGGCAGGGGAAAATTTCTTCTTGAAACAAGTTACAATTACAGTTCTCATTTCCCTTAACAGAAGAAGATTAGGCCAGCCACTAAGTGTGCATGAATCTCTCCTCTATCACATGTCTTTACACCAGGAGGAAGGGAGGGGGGGGGCACTAAATTAAAATATAATTTTGAATATAAAAATAAGAGATAAGGAAGAGAATGATAAAGAAAGAAAGTGAAGAGTTGAGACATATCTACTAATTTGAAACCAGGGACTGGTACCAAGACAGGATGAATTTTCCACGCTCTGCTGGATAAGAACATTTGGTTTGCTTTCAATGATATTAACTTTAATGCTAACGGTAAATTGCTTTCTTCTTTGCTGAATCTTCTGAACATTTGGGCCGGGTGGTATAAACTGCATTTTACCTCTCTGACTGCATATGTTCTATGCAGAGTCTGGAGATGCAATCAGAGGTTTTCCAATGATTTGCATTTAGCGCATTTACTGTAGGAGACACTTTGCCTATAGGAAATCCTTTCCGCACGCACGTCACAACAGGAGCAAAGAGAGCGTACAGATAATCAGAGACGGCTGCTTTTTAGCCTCATTTGCCAGGAGGAGGAGGAGGAGGAAGAAAGTGAGGAGTGCAGGTAGGTATTTGAGAACGAGAGGGATTCAGGCAAGGGGAAGGCGTTTGCCAAGAAAGCAGCCTTAGAACCCATCAAGGACTAAGGCGGTGGCATTTGCTCTAGGCTGGGATCCAGGCTCACACACAGCTTTCAGGAATAGCAATGAATTGGACAGTCCCTAATCCCAACTCTAATGAATCGCATATTCACTGCAAATCAAATTTCCAACCCTCATTCCCTGTCCCAGAGCCAGAATGGCCTGCTTAGCATGATGTTCAGCCAACAGACAAAGAAATGTAATTAGATTAGAATGGAAAGTGAATCAAAATACAATAGATTTTGCTGGGTATCGGTGGGCAGAGCAGGTAAGATGAGTTCTTTCCCAAATCGGTTTAATAGGGTCAGCTCTCTTGGACACTGGATATTCATCAGACTCATGTCACCTTTGTCAGCCCACCTTAATTAATGCCATTAAGACCGCAGAAGATGCTGGCTTTGTAGTTCTAGCTCAGCTAGCGACCGAGAGCCTGCTTACTAATGAAAAAAGCTTCTGTTTTGTTGTGGGGAACACTCTGGACCGATGGAGCCAAACAGTTGCCAGCACTCTATTATGTTAAAAAAAAAAATGAAAGCAGGAACACAATAGAATGAATGTGGTAAAGTTTCTAGGCTGACCCCATATGAAAGACCAGATGTTCTGGAAGTGAGAACTCCTAGAAAGTATCAGTGGTACGTCCAAATGAAGGCAGAGTCCCCAATGGGAAATAGAGAAATTCCTTATTGTCATTTCAGGATAGCCCTAACTAATGTGGGATGAATGGCGCTCTGGCCCAGGCTGGAACACTTGGAGCACCAACTGGAATCATATTTCCTCCACCTGCTCCTCGCCTTGTTATTCTCCATCAGAAGAGTACTTCTGAGCCACTGTGACCTAAAAATTTATAGGGCATTGGCAACACTTCCTCTTGTTTCCTTAACAAGCTTCAGCTCTGGGGGGCAGCTGCGTAGCTCAGTGGATTGAGAGACAGACTTAGATATAGGAGGTCCTGGGTTCAAATCTGACCTCAGACATTTCCTAGCTGGGTGACCCTGGGCAAGTCACTTAACCCTCATTGTCTAACCCTAACCACTCTTCTGCCTTGGAACCTATGCTTAGTACTGCTTCTAAAGTGGAAAGTAAGGGTTTAAATTTTTTTTAATTAAAAAAACAAGCACTAACTCTTCTCCAGACAAACCCTGCATAATACAGAGGGCCACATTCAATTTCCTCCACCAGAAGCAAATTTTGGAAGCCTCCTCCTCCCCCAGTCTCGGTGTCCAAACAAAATGCTTATAGTTGTACATTATGAACATAGGCACTAGATACTCTCCTAGAACTTCTGGAACTGGAAGTGATATCCCAAACCCTAAATCATGTCTCTTAGATTTAAGTTTTCTTATCCCCAAACAGGTGCTGAGCTGTTTTCACACAACAAAAGGAAAGGGAACTTCTATGTTTTCACATTCCTCTCTCATTTTATGATTTCACACCAAAAAGCCTCATGGGACAGATCATATCAATATAATTATACCCATTCTTCAGACATTCATGAGTTTCTTCTATGCTAAATCACTGCACTAAGAGGAGGAAGGGAAAACAAAATTAAAATACATTATTGAAATATTAAAATAAGAGAAGAGAAAGAAAAATGATAAGGAAAATAAATGAAGAGTAGAGATATATCTAATTTAAAATTAAGACTAAACCAAGAATGATTACCACAATAATGTAGTTGAGAAATAGTGAGATGGGAGTCAGATGATCTAGGTTCAAAACCTGTCTCTGCCACTTACAGTGCAAACCCATTGAGCAAGTCACTTCAATGTTTCTACTTTTCAGTTTCCTTTTCTACAAAATGAAGGAGTATGAATTTTCCAGTGTTCCTTTCATCTCTAAATTTCTGATCTTATAACTCAGAGTGCTCAAGTTACTTGTTCATGGGCTAATATCAGATCTGGTTGTTGAATCCAGTTTCCTGGCCCATACAGGATCAGAAGACATGATCTTAAAGTCGAGTTTTGCTACTTAGAAATTCTGTTGCCAGTCATTTTTAATCTCTCTGGGTCTTGGTATCCACAAATCTAAAATGAGAGCATTGTCCTTGGTAACCTATGAGTTCCCTTCCATCTCAGGGTCTCTCTGACTCTCTGATCCAAGATAAGTGTCTTTTGTATGTGCTGAGAAAATGGGGTAGGAGAAATGACTGGGAGGAGATTCCTTCTTGGCTCTGGATAGCATTATTACAGCTGCCCCAAAGCAGGCTATGCTGTATCAGATAATGAATCTCATCTCAATGGTGGTCTTCAGCAAAGGCTGGGTGATTACTTGCCAGATCCACTGTAGTGGGGATTCTATTTCAGTTTGGACTTCTCTTAGTGGTCATTGTGGCCTCTTCCCACCCTCAGATGCTATGTCTATGAAGGTCTTCCTTTTGAGAGTTTACAAAAAAACCAACTTCTGGATAAGTTTTTGAGTAAATCGTAGAATATAAGAAGAGTAACCTCAATGATCATTAAGCCCAACTCTATCCAAGAGCAATTCCTTATTCCAAAATTCCCAAGTACTCATCAAGTCTTTGAAGACCCACCAGTTAAGCAGAGCTCATTGCCTTCTCTCAAGGCAGCCCATTTGACTATTAGAATACTCCCTGCATTATTCATTATTTCAAGCATGGCTAGGCATTATTCCTGTGGTTTACCCATTTTGTCCATTGTCATCATGAATTAAATGCAAAGTATACTGTATTCACAGAATATGTATACCATTATATCTACTCAGTGCCAAGAGTTCTAAAGGAAGTCCTTCAATACATTGGGTGGACCTATACTAGAAAATTTGCAAAGAACATGGACCGTAGACCTCCTATGTTATGAAAAGATATTATTAGGACCTATATATACTATTGGAGGGGTTATCTTGTTGATGGGATTGCAGTGTTACCTATTTTATTTTATTTTATTTTTTTAAACCCTTACCTTCCACCTTAGAATCAATACTGGGTATTGGTTCTAAGACATAAGAGTGGTAAGGGGTAGGTGGTAGGGGTTAAGTGACTTGCCCAGGGTCACACAGCTGTGAAGTGCCTGAGGCCAGATTTGAACCTAGGACCTCCATCTCTAGGCCTGGCTCCCACTAAGCTACCCGGCTGCCCCTTAATACCTATTTTAGAGACAAGGAATATTCTGAGTTATAATGTTTGAATGATTTGCTAGATTTTACACACTAAATCAGTGACAGGGTCGAGAAGAAACACAAGGCTTAAGACCTCCCAGTCTCAGGATCTTTTCTTGAGATGATGAGAGTGTTGCACTGAACAAGAAACAATATATTATTGAAAAAAGCAAAGTAGTTCAATTCTGTTATACTTTCATTTCCTTTCTTTTTTATCCCCATGGAAATAAACCAGGCAGACCTATGCAAACAGCCTTGTTAGTCCTTGATAAATGTTTAAAGATTCAGTTGGTGTGTTTCTGACACGCAGTTTATCACTTACTGAGATGAGAGAATTTGGACTCTGTGTAGTCTCTGATTCCCATGAACAATGCCTGGGCATGAGCATTAATAGAAGACTTGCAGAGAGACCACTTAGATTTACTAGGCTACTTATTGTCCCTTAAATAAATAGCAATTAATACTAAAACATTTAATTAAGGTTTAAGAGCTAAAGGAGATATTTATTTCCCCCATCACCATTAAGCCTCTATAAATGCATTTTTAATGATGATTTAACAGTTTGTGATCACTCCATCTTATTGCTTTGATCCTATCCAAAACACAGACTTGAGACATTTAGAACATAGTTAAACCCGCCACCCCCTTGTCTTTCACATTTCACCTTGTGTGATGCTCTTAGATGACTTTCATTTGTACTCAGACACGGTTTTTTGAGAGAGATGCAGATACTAACACTAATCCATCATCCCTGCTGGCAATAGATGCCTTGTCCTGTGGAAAGGGAAAAAAAGAACCCAAATGATTTCTGGGAATATGTCATTGAGGGGATGAAGGGATTTCAATTGTTAGCACAGAAATGGTTAGCTCAATTTCCCACTGGTTTTCTTAAGATATTTAAACTTTAGAAAGCCTCTTTAGTTGTCTTTTTTCTTCTCATTAAATCTACAAATGTAGAGACATCTCCATCCCAAATGTTCATAAGGGTTTTTTTGTGCCTGACCTGTGGCAGAAACTTCCAAGATTATATTGGTCTGGCCAATCACGGGCAAACACATTACTGTACATTGACCCCAACACATTGATGTCATTTTCAAGTACAACAAAAGACAACCAACCAACCACATTCAGTCCATTCAGTGACAAGTATGAGAATGGAAAACCTAGGATCACAGAACCAGAGCTCATCAAAGACCCTGGAGGCAACCTCATCCAACTCTCTCATTTTATAGATGAGGAGACTAAGGTTTAGAGAAATTAAAGTATTTCCCCAAGATTACACAGATAGTAAATTTAAAAAGGAGATATTAGCTAGCTCATGGTCTCTTGACTTCAAATTATGTGACCTTTTTTACTGTGTGGTAGAGAAGTGAGTTCTTCAAGGCTATTCAAGGAGTAAAGAGCACAATAGAACTGGGATTCCCAACACGATCTTCTGACACTTCATTTTCTCATTCACAGGGATGTTGTGAAGGTCAGATGAGGGGTTGCATCTGTTTGGTTGACTGATTGGTTGGTTTAGGTTCAGTTGGACCTGTGACCTGTATAAGAAAACTTTCATCTGGAAATTGCCTCCACTAATCCAGAAGTTTTACTCAGCTCTTAGTTTTGTCTTAGAGGATTCCCTAGGGCACTGAGATATTAAGTGATATGTCCAGAATCGCACTGGTAGGACTGCCAGAGGCAGGACTTACATCCAGATACTCTTCATTCTGAGGCCAAGTGCTACCATAGGAACTTTGTCCACTGGAAAACTAGGTGGTACAGTAGATGAAGTATGGGGCAAAACATGTCCAGCCTTTGCCACTTACTAGCTGTGTGACTCTGGGCAAGTTACCTCACCTCAGTTTCCTTTTCTGTAAAATGGGCATAATAGTAGCTACTCCCTCACAAAGTCATTGTGAGACCAAGTGAGATAATATTTAAATCACCTTGCCTGAACACATAATAGATACTTTAAAAATATTCATTCTTTTCCCTGTTTCTTAGACCCTATTCCTTCTGAAGAATTATAGGCTTCTTAAGCATAACATGACATGTAGATAAAAGATAGAGAGGAAAAGAAAGAATGAGAAAAGGAAGGAAAGGAAATGCATATCTTAAGTGCTTCCTGTGTGCCAAATGCTGTGTTAAGTACTGGACTTACAAATACAAAATGAAAAAAAAAATAATCCTTACAAATACAAAATGAAAAAAAAATAACCCCTGCCCTTCCAGAACTTACATCCTAGTTGTGCTGAGTGGGGAAACTGGGAATAGTACAGATAGATGAGATGTGGTTGGGTTGATTAAGGGTCTTCGTCAAGGTCTTGTAGCCAGTTACAGGCATCATCTGTACCTACATTCTATAACTGCAGAGGCAATGCTCTTTCCACTGTACAAACTGCCCCCTCTTCAGAAAATATATCAGAAATAAGTGATATTTTATTATTATATATGTTTCATGGAGTAATGTATAGAGAGGCAACCTTAGTCAGAGACACTCACGTTCAAATCTTTTCTGTGCTGTCTCCTGATGGAGTGAACTTTATCTCTTATTGCCATAGGCTATAAATTGCAGGGCCAGGGCTAGTCTACATTGACAAAGAGCTAGTGTCTGCCATGAGAGTTTCCTATAACAGTTAAATCACACGTCCTGTTAAAAATTTTATATATATATATATATATATGTATATATAT
>NC_058132.1:37695413-37750226 GCF_016433145.1 Gracilinanus agilis
TTTCCTTCCTTCCTTCCTTTCTTCCTTGTTTCCTTCCTTCCTTCCTTTCTTCCTTGTTTCCTTCCTTCCTTCCTTTCTTCCTTGTTTCCTTCCTTCCTTCCTTCCTTCATTCTTCCTTCTTCCTTCCTTCCTTTCTTTCTTTCCTTCCTCCCTCCCTCCCCACTTGTCAATAGAACACCTCTATAAGGTGCCAAGTGATCTGCCACTTCATTTTGTCTAGGCTTATGAAGCTAAAGTGGGAGATTGAGCTGCAGCCTTTCTTTAAGAATGAATGTAAGATTGCAGATTTTAAACTGTAGTTTACCTTAGAGGTCCTCTAGTTTGACCTCATTTTAGGGAGGAGGAAAGTATAATTAGCAAAGCTGAGGCCTGAACATAAGTTCTCTGATTCCAAATTTAGAATGCTTTCCATCCCCCTTATTTTACTGCTGAGAAAACTGAGGACCAATGAGGGGAAGTGACTTGCTTTGAGTTATACTGCTACTAAGATTCTGAGCTCAGAATGTAACCCAGGGCCTCTGCCTCTGAAAATGATAGACTCCTCCTGGCTCCAGGCCAAGATTCCTCCCCCATTATGACATGTGACAGTTGAAGAGTAGAAGAAGGAACTTATATTCCAGCTCAGTGGTTCCTTGGTTCTGTTTCCTAGCAATTTTCCAAATGTTGAATGATGGACAGTTGAGATCTAATAAATAATGGTGTGGGGTGGAGGAGAAGAGAAACAGTGAAGAGGGAAAGGAAAGGGAAAAAATTAAACCATTTTCAGTCATTTGTATCTTATTGCTATTTCTGAATTCTCCCAGAGAGAATGGGCCTGGGAATACTGGATTATCTTGTCTGACATTGGAGTAGTTATATTGTTTAGATTTTGGAGTTGGAAAAGAATCTTACAACTTCAACAACTACAAAAAGAGCAACAGCAACAACAACAATAACAACGTAATTGCAGATTCAGGCTTTAGAATGGATATTGCTGGACCTGGAAGGGACCTTTAAATATAACAAATCAGAGTAAAGAGAAACCTTAGAGTGTAGAATATCAAAGCTGGGAGAGACACGCCATAGAATATCAAACTCCAGACCTGGAAAAGATCTTGGAGCAGAGAACATCAGAGTTTGGAGACTACCTGAGAGGACAGAATAGCAGAAGGGAAGAGAGTAAGAATTTAGATAGTCCCTACTATTGCCAGGCCTTGTTTTAAGCACTTTCTAAATAGCATTTCCTTTTATCTTCCCAAGAACCCTGTTATTCAGTGTTGTTTTCATCTCTATTTTATGCTGGAGGAGACTGAGGAAAATAGAGGTGATGTGACCTATTCAGGCTCACATAGCTAGTAAATGTCTCAGATTGAATCTGAACTCAGATCTTTCTGACTCTAAATCTAGGACTCGATTTATGTTACTACTTAGCTGCCTCAAAGAGGAAAGACTTTAGGATATAAAGTGTCTTAAAATTACAGAGAAAAAGCAAAACAGAATGGAGCGTATAGGGTTCCTTGCAGAGGCCTTAGAACATAGAATATGAGAGTGATGTGGAACTCAGAGATTCTTTAGACCAACCTCCTTATTTTTGAGATGGGAAATTTGAACACAAGGGAAAGAATGAGACCTGTCCAAGATCATACAACTAGTGGCAGAATTGAGACTTCAACAATACCAGGTTTCTGACTCCTTATGTTGTTCTCTTTTTCCTACAATTTTATGCAGTGGGTGTCCCTATTTGGAGTAATCTCATGAAGCACAAGATATAGGATCGGCAGGACTGCCCAGATTCAGAAATGGAATATTCCTAGTATACGAACATGATAATTTGAGCTCAGCCCTCTATTGAATGGTCATGTTAGCATAAACCACTGTTCTTTGGTATCTCCTCACCTTTTTAATGCATCAGAAAATGTTAGAAGATTATTCTGACCCTTTGTGACCAATATTTTAGCTCTTCCTTTTTATGCCTGGTTGTAGATGGTACTTTCTTAAACACTAATTAAAGAAAGTCCTCAGACTTTACAGGGTTTAAAGGGTCAGTCGGTGGGCTGCTATGAGCTCCAATATGCAAGACATGCAAACAACCAAGTAAAAACATTAAGTCAATACACGTCTTTAAGCAGACAATATACAGAGATCAGGGGCCAGTCCATTTTAGAGATAAAAGGCAAAAATTAGTAGTACATTGTGGTGCAAGTCATTTAGTTTAAACATGCTTTCACTGGGTGGAGATTGAGGAAACTTGAGCTTTAATCAGAGAAGGCTTCATGTTGAGGTGGTATTTCAGGATCTCCTTAAATGATAAGTACATGACAAAATATAGTAAAGCATAGGCTTTAACTACAATGTCTACTCTGATTCTTCCTATTTCACTCAGACATCTTCTGACTCTCATTTATTCCTTCTTCACACCTGACCCCGTTTAAAAATCTAACTCCCTAAGTTATTATGAACCACTTTTTAAAATCTACCTGGGGGGCAGCTGGGTAGCTCAGTGGATTGAGAGCCAGGCCTAGAGACAGAAGGTCCTGGGATCAAATGTGGCCTCAGACACTTCCTAGCTGTGTGACCCTTGGCAAGTCACTTGACCCCCATTGCCTACCCTTACCACTCTTCTGCCTTGGAGCCAATACACAGTATTAACACGAAGATGGAAAGTAAGAATTTAAAATAAAAATAAAATCCACCTAGTATTTAACAAAACTTAAATGTGTTAAATCAGTTAAATGTGAGAATTTGTTGGTGTATTAATACAAAAGCTCAACTTGGCTTGGCTTAAAAAGAATAGCCTTTGGACTACTCAGATTTCTACCCTACTGGTTTATTTTTCTTCATTCAGGAATTATTGTGCTTTTCTCTCAGTATTTCTGATTTTATTACTAGAAGAGTGCAGGGCTTTTTTTTTTTTAATCACTATCCTCTTTAGTCTGTTTTATGAATGTAGAGTTGCTAAGGAAGGACAGGTGAAAGCCATTTCAACCAAGAAGGATCACATAGTTTAAAAAAATGAATCCGTGGGGATATTATTATACTCTTATCACCACTGAATGTGTGTGGCAAGTTTCATGTAGTTTTATCCTTGATCATTTGACTAATCTATTTCAGCTAATCTCACCTTTACTCATCTGACTATAGTGATTGGCTAGGAAATATTCAAAACATATGATTGCTATCCTTTGCTATCCTATTAGGTCATGTTCCCTGAATCTTCTGACTCTCATTCTGAACTCCTAGATCCAGTGGCTTCCAATTTTCCCTTCCTTTTGTTCCCCTGAGGCACATAGTCTTAAGTATATGAGCTGAATATGCTTTGCCAGTCCTTTAAAAACAGCTGTGGTTGCTAGCTGACCTGACCCACACATATCTGTGATTCCAATTCTCTTCTCTTCAGCAAGATCACCTCTCTCAGAGATACAGGAGATGGGTTTTCTAATGCAAGTCATTAATCTCTTCGAAGTCTGAGGCTTCAGGAAAGCCACAATTCCTGGATGGTTAGAATGGGCTCAGTTTCCAACCAGCTGTACAAAGAAACTAGAAATAGTCTGCCCTTCCTTCATGGGAGATGGTGAATATCAAGGAGAAGGGAAAAGTGGATAAATGTTATAAAGAAGGCTAACCTACAGTAGACAATAGAATGACATTCACTTTGGATGCAATGACTCATGAATTAATATGGAGAAGGGTCGCAAACACTCTTTCCAATACAATTTCAGACCTTTGAAGTTAGCGTGAATGTTGCCTCCGGAGTTGAAGTTACTGTTATTAGCATAAGCAGAGACTAAGGTCTCTTGCCAGTTGAGTTCCCAACTATTCACATTTCTGTTAAGAACTAGTTAATTAATTTTGAGAACTAGGGGTTAACTCATAAAAGTCTATGGAAACAATGGGGTCTGAAAGAAAGGAAAGAAGGCATGGGGACTTGAATGTGGGAGAGTGAGGCTGGTTAGTAGACAGACCCAGGAACATATACGAATGAAGTAATTCAATTCAGCAGACATTTTATATATACATAAAGATATATAGACATAGATGGATAGATAGACAGACAGGCAGATAGATAGACACAGATAAGTGTAGGTAGGTAGATAGGTAGGTAGGTAGATAGATAGATAGATAGATAGATAGATAGATAGATAGATAGATAGATGGATGGTAGGTAGGTAGATAGATAGATAGATAGATAGATAGATAGATAGATAGATGGATGGATAGACAGACGGATGGCTGGACAGACAGACAGATGGATGGATGGATGGACAGACGGATGGACGGACGGACAGACAGACAGACAGACGGATGGATGGATGGATGGATGGATAGATAGATGGATGGATAGATAGATGGATGGATAGATAGATAGATAAATATAGATGGATAGATAGACAGGCAGATAGATAAATAGATAGATAGATAGATAGATAGATAGATAGATAGATAGATAGATAGATAGATATAGAGCATTTAATATGTGCAAATCACTATGCCAAGCACTGACTATATATAGAAAAAAGATTACTTTCTTCCCTCAGGGAATTTATGTTCTTCTGGGGTGAGAATAAGGGAGACATAGCAAATTCATAGCTCCACAGGTAAAATACATAGACAAAATAAATTCAGTGCAATTTTAATACTAAGAACTGACCTAGATAATAAAAACTCTAATGTAGGACAAGGTAACTGAAACAATGAATACTACAGTAGAAGCTCCTTGGGGGCAAGAACTATTTTGTTTTAGTTTCCTCACTATCTAAAACAGTATCCTACATCTATTAAGTTCTTAATGTTGATTTAATTAAAATGATTTAAAAAGATGAGCCTGACTATTCATCTGTTGCCATTTAATCTCTGTGTTGTTTTTTTTTTTCCCCTCCCATATAGGATTCCGTTGGTGAACCTGTAAAAACAAAACAAAAAATAAAAAAAAAAAAACAAAAAAGTGAAAAAAAACAAAAAAATTAAAAACTTTAAAACTCAAAATAGGGGAAAGAGTCCCCAAACCTATCATTTCTGTTTGCCATTGGAGAACTCATGGAGCAGAACTCTATAGGCCAAATATATTTTTATAAAAAAAAGTGAACGTGCCTATAGGCAACCTGTATTGTCCCCAAGGAATTTTTGGGGGGAAAGAAGAGAAAAGCTTCCAGAAATAAACAGTAAAATGATGCTCTGAAGACAGAGGGAGAAAAAGGAGACCAAGTGCAAAGGCCAAGATGGACCACCTGGAGATATGGATTTGGACAATGATTCTGAACCTGTGCCAATAACACCATTACGTGCCATGTACTGAGCTGAAAGATTTCGTTTCAAACATGAAGCTAAGTTAACTACACATAGAAATATTACAGAAAACAGGGTTGGGGGTTTCTCTTCTGAGACAGTCAATATTTCTGGTTAATATACATATATAAATATATAAATACATACATGGAGACACACAGACACCTTTTTGTACTGTAGCAATTTTTGAAGCTCTTAAATGTTCCTTTTTAAAGAAAAATGTGTCATGGGTTACAGAATCTGATTTATTTAACATGCTTAGTATGGACTAAATAAACTGGTGTTTTTTACTTCGGCAGCTTGCCTCTCCAACATATATATATATAAATAAATATATATATATATACACATATATATCCACCAAAAAAAATTCAACAACATATATATGACCATCTAGAAACATTTCCACTACTGAGCAGTATGCTTCTAAAGAACCATTATTTTATCATCATCCACCCCAGATGGACAGCCTTAGTCAACAGTCTGGAGCACTCTTTGCAAATGTGTCCACCTACCAGCGGCCACCATTAACACTTCTGCTTTAGATTGGAAGGAGAGTGTCCTGGTTCTATTTTTGTTATTATGGTTATTTGGTTTGAATCATTTGGTTGTTTAAAGATACTACCTAAGAGCCAGAGGCACAATTTTTGGGTGAGTTGTTCTGTAAAAAGGATTATGGGTAGGATAATGGTGGAGGGTAAGGGATGTATTCCATGGATCCTTGGAGCCTATGAGTGTGGCATAAAGATAGAATGAGGAATGAATATCTACATTAAAAGCATTTCTACATGTGTATCTGTATGTATGCATGTATGTGTGTTTGGAACCAAACAGGATGGTTCAGCTTTGAGAGGTGGTGCATTCATAATTGGAAGACTTCAAGTAAAGAATGGATAACAGGTATGCCATAGAGGAGATGGTTCTTTTGTATACAAGAGTTTGTCTACATGACTGCCAGTATCTCTTCCAACTATAATATGATTCTATTACTATGTGAGCATATGTGTGTGTGTGTGTATGAAGTGCTCAGAAAAGCTGTTCATTTCATTTTATCTGGAAATCACAGCAATTTCATCCTGACTTGACCCACAAAGTTCACACTTCAGCAGTGAATGGGTATATCCAGCCTGCTCAGAGTCCACCTCAAACGTTCCCCTAAATTAGACTTATACTGACAAAGCCTGATGGATGGATATTGAGGGAAAGTTTCCATCTATTTCAAGGGTCTGAATTTTCATTTCTGAGTACTCTGAGAATAATTCCATTTATTACCGCTTTTAAATCCAGAATCCCTTCTTTGGGGTCAAATACCCAGAAAATCCCATGACCAATGGCCAATGTGACCACAAACCAGAACCCCATAATCAATAGTCACATTCATGTACTCACATCCATGCATCACTACCAAATATAATCCACGCCAAATCTGCCAGTACACCAAAGGAGTGGATGATCTTAATGAGGGTCACCTACTTGGTACAAAAAAAAAAAAAATCCTGACCCTGGAGTCACATGCTCAGTCATGGAAGTGGGATGTACTGTGGATGATCCATCCATACCATCTCACTTGGTCCCCACTAGGGCTAAGTACAAGCATTTGCCGCATGTTTGACCAAGCCCAAGGCTGAAATCCTATTTCAGGATAAAGTTTCAGACTATTAAACAGTATTTTTTGGTTTTTGATGGGAAGCTAACTGAGCCCTGTGGGGATTAATCCTGTGACCTTTGTCTCATTAGCACTGTGCTTCAACCAACCTAAATACACCCAACAAGTGGATTATTAGCCAGAGAGGGAACAATTCTTCCCACTTTTTTTTTTTGCCTAAACAGGTAAGACATAAACATAAATGAATTTCTGAATCTTTAATCCAGGTAATTCTTAGCTTCAAACAAATGTAAATTTGAAAAGTTAATTTTTCTACATTTAGAAGTAAGGGAGTAAAAGGGGGACTTTTTACAAATATATACATATATGTATATATTTGTAAAAAACATATACAAAATATATTCTAAAAATGGAACAATACTGCTACAACAGTTATATATATATAATGCGATGATTTTATACATATGCATACATATATGCATATATATATATATATATATATAAATTGTTGTGGCAGTCTTGTGGCTCTATGTTTTCTGTGACTTCCAAAAGGTAAGGAAAGATAATTTCAAATAGTTCAGTAAAGGAAGGGACTTTTGGCCATTCAATAGTCACCTCCCCTTAGCAAACTATGCACCTCTTTCTTTTTCTTTTTAATACCTATCAACATCCATATATTTACAGTCAAGGCTCGGGTATCTTTGTAAGAGATCTGGGTTGTATCTATGCAGTGAAGTTGGCTTTCATAACCTTTGACAGCCTGATCCTTTGAGTGAATGAAGCTGGAGGTGATGGAGCCACAAGTGCATTCTGACTTTGAGGCTGGACTCCCCAGCAAGATGGATTGTCACAATGATCACCTTCCTTGTGACCTTAAGTTGCACTCACAGGTGCAATTTTCCTCAGACCAGGATTTTCAATTCAATGTAATCTAATTCAAGGCAATTTGAACCAATTGAAGTCAACTCAACAAGCATTTATTAAGCAGATATTCTGTGCTGGTTACTTGAGATAGCAACCAAAAATAAAAGAGAATCTGCCCTTGAGGAGGCTGTGTGCTAGAAGAATTCATTCTAATTGAGCTTACATTCCCACCTCTGCATACCCTAATAAGACAACCACTTTATGACTTTTCAAAACAGACAATAATGTGGCAAACACATCCTTAAGCACACAGACTGAGTAGCTGACAATTTTTTAATGTGCACTTATAAGTGGATTAGTTGGCTTTTCCTTCCTTGCTGCTGTTTTTACAGTGGTTGAGCTATTCACTGGTCACCATTTTGTTTTAAAAATAAAACTAGAAGCAGAAACAAGAGTCTTCTTCTTCCATTTTGAATCAGGTGACAGGGAGGAATTGATAAATTTGTTTTAGACCACCTTCTAGACACCTTGCTGGGATGATGATATCTGTGAATTAAAAGGCTCTTGTAGAAAATGAACTGATTTATAAAAACTAGCAGTCTATATAGTCTACAGTGTAAAGAGAAAATCTTGGATTTGTGGAATATTGATCATCATCTCTCATTTGTTTAAGTGAATACCTACTGTGTGCAAGGCAATGTTGATGGATGACTGCAAAATCATTAGGTTTTTATAATCTTTTTTTGAACCCCTGTCTCCTGCCTTAGAATTGTTCCAAGGCAGAAATGTAGTAAGGCTTAGGCAATAGGGATTAAGTGGCTTGCCCAGGGTCACACATCTAGGAAGTATCTAAAGTCACATTTGAATGCAGGTCCTCCTAATTCCAGGTATGACATTCCATTCACTGAACCTCCTAGTTACCTCATTGATATATTATTGAGACAATCGACCAGAGATGAAAGGGATAATGTTTCTTTTCTTGTCAAGGCTAAGAATTTTACCACATATTTGACCCTCACTCACTACTGGTCTTAGCAATTCTGCATCAGCTTTTATCCATTACACTCACATACACTCACCAACATTAATACCCCTCCCCCTTTGTCCTAGGCTATCACTCAGTGTCTTTGCAGTCCTACCTGTTTCCTTTGACTATCAGGAAAAGTGTGACATGGTCAGATGATTCATGTTAGAACTGAAAACTCTGCTCATGTCCTATTAATTTCTCTCCTCTAAGAACTACACCTTATTAGAGTCATGGACCTCTTTGGCAGTCTGGTGAAATTTATGGAGCCTTTCTCAAACTAATATTTTAACTTACACAAAACAAAATAAATTGGTTTACAAAGAGAACACATTTTATTAAGATAGTTAAACATGTATGCATGCATATACAATTTGTGTGTATATATACATACATGCATATATATACACATATATGTGCATATATATATATATATGTTTGTTCATGGACCCCAACTTAAGAACCTCTGATCTAATGCAAATAATTTAGGATTGATGGAAAGAAATTCATTGTCTTAGTAATTTGCTTATTAGATTGTAAATTCACATGAACACCTGACATGCTCTTTGAAAGGACCTAAATCAACACAATGAACTCACTCTTTGATGCAAACTCACAGTAATTTTAGTTGTGTGCTTCCTCCCTCTATTTGGGTCTCGTTAGTCATATATAATGATTTCTTAGCCTTAAGTGGAAACTTCCCTTGACATATGCAAAAAAGCTATGAAGTTTTCAACCCCATTCATCAGAGTCTAAGAGAAAGCCATATTGTTTATTGGGTCTTCCCACTATACTTTTTGGAAATTTTGACTTCTCAATCCCTTACACATCAAGGTAGGTGTGACTGTAACAATATGTAATGATACCTTTGTAGAACTCCAGCAGATAAAACAAGCAGGTAAGAAACCCAAGTCAAATTATTCCCATTTTATACCCTTGAGGGAACATAGACATGACATTCTTCTTGAGTTAAAAGGAAACAACTGACCCTCTTGTTTTAGCTATAATATTGTGTGCTTTCTATCTAGTCCCCAGCTCTTATAAACTCATTGAGTTGGCTGATATCCATTGCCAGTTGAATTGCTTACATAATATGTAATAGATTTCTATCATCATAGCAACCTGGAACCATAAGTAAACACCACAAGCTTACTCTGATAAATTTTTCTTAATGATGCTCATGAAAAATCATCATAGCTGTCTTCCAGACTGAAAAATTATCATTCCTATTTCATCTCTGTTCTTGGTCGGTTTACCTACAAAGATTCTCTCTCTTCTCTGTCTCTCTGTCTCTCTGTCTCTGTCTCTGTCTCTCTCTCTCTCTCTCTCTCTCTCTCTCTCTCTCTGTCTCTCTCTGTCTCTGTCTCTGTCTCTCTCTCTGTCTCTCTCTGTCTCTGTCTCTGTCTCTCTCTCTGTCTCTCTCTGTCTCTCTCTCTCTCTCTCTCTCTGTCTCTCTCTGTCTCTCTCTGTCTCTCTCTCTCTCTCTCTCTCTCTCTCTCTCTCTCTCTGTCTCTCTCTCTCTTTCTCTCTCTCATTGCCTTAAGTTTCATTGGGCAAGTGTCCATTATAGCAACTTCAGAAAAGGGGGAAAATTACAACATTCAACTCTCCCATTTTCTGAAATTCTAATAAATCATGTTACAGACTGACATTACTGGAATTTTGTGTTGGAAAGGGTACTGTATTTGTGATTGGAATGCCTTACTCTGAACCCCAGATTTATGCACAATGGTTGCATGATTTGGACAAGTTAATTCTTCTTCTCATTTGCTTCTCTCTTAAAGGAGCATATTGAGCTAGGTGTTCACTAAGGTCCTTTCCATTGTTAATACCCCCAAACCCTTGATTTACCATGAGTTTGAGTTGAATTCATTATGTTATAGTGCCACTCACTCAGAAATCTGCAGTGAAATTTCACCATGGAGATGACAAAAAAGCTAGAAAAAAATTCAAAGATAAAAAAAGGAATAATCAAGCAAAGTATTTTAGGGAGGAGAGGGGGGTTGAAAGATTTTCAGAACATAGAAAACTGAATATTCATGCATCTTTCTAGTTGACCCAGAGTTGATATACTTGAAAAAATGCAAAGGGACTGTTTTGTTTCTTTCTGATACCTTCTATGAAGCAGGTAATTTTTGTCACTTGGCTCCTATGAAAACATGGTGGATATAAGGAATACTTGGATTTGAATGAATATCCCAAAATTGGCCATAACTGAGGGTCCAGTGATATTGTCAAAATCTCACTCCAAGTCAATGACAAAACAAGACTTTAAAGTCCCCTGTTGTGGTTCCAGACTGTGATATTATAATTCCATCAATTCAATAATATTATTAAAGAACTCATTTATGAAGCCCATTCCTTTATTTTTCCTGAAACAGTGGAAGTGGAAATGATGATTCCTTTCAAAACTTCCATCATTTTCTTTAAGGAAAGGGCTGACTAGCTTACTTGGAGGGTAAATTAAAAAAAAAAAAACCAATACCTCTACATCCTAAATAACAAAGCAATGGGGTGCTAATTGTAGGTTTTACCAAGCACTGCTAATTACTGTTCTTAAACCACTCTTCCTCTTCCACCAAGCCCTTCAACTCTATTGATATTTATAATTAATTGTTCAGTTGTTCATAAATCCATTCTTCTGACATTGTGGAACCAACTTCCACGTTATCGGTCACAATTCGACTGAAATCAATTATAAAATCATCTTGAGTTTCAACATTTGCAACATACAACATCCTACTCTGTGATGGACTTCCCCACATTTAAAAAGATGAAAATTTAGAAACAGAAATGCAATCTAAACATAGTAGGTCAGTATTGACAGTTAGAGGTCAATTTAAACTGTCAGGACTTCTACTCTACTGGAAATCCTATGAGATTCTGGAGTCATCTCCATGTTATGAGTGGATATAAAAACATTTTAGTCAAACTGATTTGGAATGTTAAAGAAAAATTTGAATGGCTATGAAAGGAATCACTTTATGATCACAAGGTTATCTTGACTTTTATATAATTCTTTATGCTTTTAACCCATGGCCTCTCACAGTGTATCCCCATTTCCACAAAAGCCACCCTATAGATCATGCTGTCTCAGTGCTAATACAGCAACTGGGTTAAAGGTTTAGGCAGAAACAGAGGAGGTTTGAAAGTTACCAATAAAAACCAGGCAGACATACTCCAGTGGGATGAAACCATTTTCTCAAAAGGTCATCCTTGACACTAATTACATTTCCTAAAGTTCCTTAATGAGTAACACACTTCTGAGGCCAGAGGTAATACCAAAACATGCATGATCAATGTAATTCGGGAGAGATAACTTGGTGGTTTGTTATAGCATATGGCAACTGGTGGATTGGACCAGTGTAAGCAGTGCAGCCCACATCAATGCCTGTGTACTTGCCATCTAAGCTTCTTTGATTGAATTTACTTCTTTATTAATTTCCCTTGTTTTTGCATTGATGTGCCTCCTAGGTAAAGCGATTATTATATTCTATTGAGCTACATTGACTGACTGTGTATGTTGGCTGCACTGAGTAGTATTTGTGGATTTTCCAGTGTAATCATTAATGACTATTTGACATTATGAAATATGTTACTGACCCTTTCTTTCAAAAGGTTTGAAGTGTGGTTATGTATTTTTTATTTGCCTCAATGGAATCAGGTTTTGAAATGGAATGGTATAAAAAGTAGAGAAAGCTCAACTCATGGTGATGTCTCCACCATGCTGTCCAAGTGTGCTCGTGTGCGCCTGCGTGCACACACACAGAGACCCACAGAAACACACACATGCACATTGATACCTCTGACTGAAGATCACTCTTGAAGATCAATTAAACAATAAATATTTAACAAGCACCTACTGTATATCAGGCACTGTGCTAAGCACTGGGGGTACAAAAAGATGCAAAACATAGTTTTTGCCCTCACAGAGCTTACTTTCTAAGCCACACACTATAACCAACCTCAGAACTCAATAACTGTCACAAAGCGACCAGAAGATCCCAAAGCAGACCATCAGATTCCCTGCACATTTTCTCTGTCAATGGACCAATAAGATGCACTAGCACTTTAACAGAGAAATTTCCCCATCCTAAGGAAACTGAATATCTGCTGCATTATGTGAGCTGCCTACGAAGACAGACATTCCTTCACCAAACTCAGAAGATTCCATATCTCTTTACCTTTCCATTAGCATTAAACCAGTGTTTTTTTATTCACTCCTTTCTGTAACATCAGTTAATACCCAAATCAGGAGGATGGTAAGAGTGTGAGGTGTTCTTTCTATCTTTTTCAGGAGTACATAAAGTGCTTGGTAGGAGAGCTCCAGTTGTATCTGTATAGAGTGTTTAGTCCATATACCAGTTATCAGAATTCGCAAACCATTCCCAGTAGTACAAATTCCCAGAGAGAAAAGTCTATTTATTCATAGAATTTCTCTCTGTTTTAATTCTAGATGTTAAATTCCAAATAAAGGTATTTTAGCAATGCCGCGAACATCTCTGGAAATGAATTCCCTTTTAATAAATTACTATCTAAGGAAGCAAGGGAGTGATCGTCTGCTACCACCCTCCACTTGCAATTAAAATATCAAACCAAGAGAACTGCATTTTTTCTGAAGAGGTAATATCCATCAATTTAACCTGTGTATCATTGGCACTTGAAACTGACATACGGAGATGGGTGATAGCACTTTCATAACATTGATAGACAATGGTATCAGGGTATAAACATCTATGGCAAATGTGCTCATGAAATCAAAGCAAGTATTGTTTTTCTGCATCCATTGCAGATTAGCATCAGTGTGCACTGTTACTATAAATAGATTTGTGCTAACCCCAATTTCCCCTAGTTCCTGTGCTACATCCTGGTCGTAAGTTTAACTCCTTTTGGAGCTATATTAGTTCTTGTTGGTCTCTAGGGTACTTCAGAGAAAATTTGCTTTTGAAAAAATGGAAGCCAGAAGTGAGTATATTTTATTTTGTCTAAAAGTCTGAATAATAGGCACTTTTATGGTATACTAGTTGACCTCCACTATTGATAATCATCTATCTATCTATCTATCCATCTGTACATCCTTCTATCTATCTATCCATTTTTCAAATCTATACCCCTGCACTCTCAAAAACTTACAAGTAAATGAAGATGAACATAGGTTAGTCAAACTACTAATTACAAAAGATCTCTGAGTCAAAGTCCTAAACTTAACCCCGACATAGGGAAGGAGAAGTAAAAACATCAAGAATAATAAATGCCAACATAATAATCAATCCATTCTAAACCAAAATCCCATATTACTTAACTTCAATGTTAACAAAATATCCATAATGGATATATTCTGAATATAAATTTCCAGAACTTTCACGATGACAAATGGTTAGCTAAAACAATTTTTAACAAGCTCTCTTTTCAGACACCAAATATTTATATTACATGGGTAGGTCTGGCATGGAAAGACTCTCAGTCCAGCCTGCTGTTATAATTTATAGCACCTATATTTTACAAAGAATTGCATTTATAGCCAATAGAATACCGAGACTAAGGGCCATATTGAGTTTGGCAGCTAATTCATTTCATTCAAACACTATAAGAGTCACAGAGACTCCAGTGACCAAGAATCTAGTGCCATATCATTAGAGATGTTCCTAGGTGATGCAACATAGATTGTGCTATCTTATTCTATATGCATGAAGCCATCACAAACTATATTTGGCAAGCCCAATCCAACTTAGACATTGCCCTATCTCAAAATTCTATGTATATTTTTTGTGATTTTGACAGCTTCACAATGGGTGCATTAATATGCCTCCAATTACCAAATAACTTTTTAATGCCAAGCCATGATTCAGGAGACTCACAAATCTGGGAAATTTCCATTTAGTTTAATGGAAGAAAAGTCTATGAGGGCCCAGGCTTATTATGGTCTAAAATTTGTTGCATCTTTTTTAACCTGGTAGATTACATGGATCATTTTCTCTCAGAATTATATACACTATCCACTCATATTTTCTGATGTCTCAGAACTTTAATAAAGGAAAAGGCACACACAGCTTCCTATTAAGTCCACTGTAGATAAATCAGAGACAAAAAATGATTACAAAATGGGGAATGGATTTAGGAGAATGCTATTCTATTGTTTTTTATACATATTTCCAATTTTAATGACAGTTGAAAGGCATAATCAAGGAAGAAGATACCTGTCTGAAAAAATTAGCAAGAATAGAAATTGGTCAATTTCTAAGCTTCCCAGATTTTGGTTCTTCTGTCAACTGTGGGCAATTATCATCCATCCATCCATCCATCCATCCATCCATCCATCCATCCATCCATCCATTTTTATCTTGAGTTTTAAGGATGCATATGTGAGGAAATTGGGTAAAAAAATCCTAAGAAATTCTCCCTTCAGATTACCAAATTTACTTGTGCCCATAGTTGTTCTTCTCAGTCTAGAAACTGTCCCTTATGATTTAAGCTGGGATGAGATAACCATTAGAAATCTCACCAATTCAATGTGAACAAAGAGATCAAAGAAGTTTCAGGCCCTTATCATTTGCTCAGGCTTCTAATTGGTTATATTGTCTGAAAGTTAGGCTTGGAGGGAATTATTATCACTTGAATATGCACATGCCTTAAAAATGAAATGAAATGAGTATTTCCAAAACAAAAATCATTCATCATTTATTTGGATGCTCTTTATTACTTGAAAAAAATTTTGGCTAATTTTTTTTTTACTTCAGTAATGAGAGTCCTCCTCCTCTTTACTGGGGTATCAGTTGCTCAGAGAAGCCAGGGGAACAGTTCTCCAGTGGAACTCTTTACCAGACATTCAGCTCCAAAGTAACAAAGATAATTAAAAAAAAATTCCACTGCAAAATCGTTGTGCTCATTTCCAGTTGTTTTTAAATTTACCTATCCTTGCTTGGCATATTGATCTAAAGGAGTTAAATATGACTAGATCTTTAACCAATGAATAAACATTCAATACCTTTATACTGAGATATATTCCCCAGATACTCCAGAAAGCAAAATAGATAGTTAAGAAACCACATTGACTCCTAGATATGACTTAAACTTGATTGAAATCATTAAAAAGAACCAGCAACACCTAATACCATGGAATATTATTGCATTGGGGAAAAAATGAATGAATAAACCCTATAAATATTTTGTTTTATTTATTAGTTTCAGGTTTTCACATTGTCAGAATCATGATTAAATCTATGTCTTAAACAAAATTAAGCCAAAATTTAAAAACTTATAACATGGCATAGATTTTCCTACTAAATATTTAAGTGCAGCTAAATGATTCTCAGACACAAGAACAACTGGAATTTCAGTCAATAATTTGGAGGTTTCAATGGTACGTAAAAGTTTTTGGAAATGGAGTCAAGAAACTGGGACAAAAATCTCAATTCTTTACCAAGAGTGCGAACTTCAGCAAATCTCTTCATGATACTTAGAATTGGTTACTTCTACCATACAAAGATGGGATTGAATATGAGAATCTCCTAGTTACAAATCACTGGTCCTATGACTTACCTTTTCTGAAACCTAAAATGCAGAAATATCTAAATATTTAAGGTAGCATGGAAAAATTTAGATGATGAAGTGTAGCAGACAGGGTCCAGGCTTCAAATTTGGGAGGAACAGAATTCAATTATGCCTCTACCATATTTAGGATATGTGTCCAGAGAATAGCTAATTTATTAACTTATTAACTTAACATATACCAATATACAAGGCCTTGTGCTGAGGGCTTTACAAATAGCATCTCATTTGATCCTCAGAATAATTCTTGTAGAGGGGGTGCTATTATTATCTCCATTTTACAGATGAAAAAAACTGAGATAAAAAGAGATTAAGTTCCTTGCCCAGGGCCTCACAGCTAGTAAGTCTATGACTACTTTTGAACTCAAGTATTCTTAACTTTGGGCCTGGTGCTCTGTTCACTGGGTCATCTAACTTACACTTAACCTTTTTAGTACTTCAGACATCTAACACTGTAAGTTAAATAGGAATTATTAGTCAGAATTAATGTAGCATCAGGATTTCCTCAAATCAATGGAATCATAGTTCTGATAGAACTGCAGCAAAGAAGCAATTAAATTCAACCAGATTTCATTGAGTCCCTCTTCTCTGCCAGCTTCTGTGCTATACACTAGGACCCCAAGGATACAAACAAAGCAGGACCTTCTCTCAAGGAGTTAAGTTATCTGCTATATATTTAATTGATCACAGTTTTTTTTTCTTCAAGGGGTCCATGTAGAAGAGTATTCCACTGATCTTAAAAAAGTCATTGGATTCTGATCAAGTTTTTATGGGCCATTTCCACTTAAGACCCTTTAGGTAATTATTTAAGTGAGAAATATTTCCTTACTGTGTCTCTGAAATCATATCAACATCCCAACTTACCAGAAGAGTTGACTCCTCACAAGGAAGGAAATCTGTCAGTAGGATAAAGAACAAACAAGTACACAAGGGCATACTTTATTATAAATAAGTTTGCAATCGGAGGAATTAAATTTCTTTCCTTCCTCCTTATGGGGAGAAACTGGATTTATTTTCCTCTCCCTAGAATATTTTTTCAGATATCATAAACCACTGGATCTTTGTTTCTACTTCTATATGGATCTTGTGTCTTTTTTTGCACAAAATAAAGGAAATTTAAGAAGTCTTTCTCACTCTGTTTTCATACGATGCATATATTTATAAAGCACTCATCTATGGAGAGTATATCATCTACAAAATGTTTTTTGGTCTCATGTATTTTCCTTTATACTGCCTTTCATTATCACATTAATAAAAGAAATGGAACAATGTGTTGATAATGGAGAGGGGTGGTAGATTTCTGGGTATGATTACCATACAGGTGGACTTTTATTACAGTCATTCTTTCTTTTTCTTTGTTTCTTTTCCTTCTTTCCTTCCTTCCTTCCTTCCTTCTTTCCTTCCTTTCCTTCCTTCCTTCCTTCCTTCCTTCCTTCCTTCCTTCCTTCCTTCCTTCCAGATTTCTTTCTTATATGTCTGGTGTTTTTAGCCAATTGTTATGTCTTTGAAAGCTAACACTCTTTATGGCTGACAGCCCAAATCTTGAGAAACCAGTGAGTTGTTCTATAGCAATAGCAGAAAAACAATTGCTCACAAATTAAATATTGTCTTAAACTTTACGGATCACTTTCTTCATAACAAAGATAGGTAGGCAGTATAAATAATATCCTGATTTTACAGATGACTAAAATGATTATGAAAGGTTAAGTGACTTGCCAAAAATTATCCAACTAGTGGTCAGAGCACAAACTCAAACCTACGTCTTCTGCCTCTAAGCCCAGTGATCTTTTCNCTTTCCCTTTCTTTTTCTTCCTTTCTTTTCTCTTCTCTTCCCTCCCTCCCACCTTTACTTGCCCTTTCCCTCCCTCTTTTCCTCCATAACTCTCTCCCTTAAGTCACTTCCAGTTTTATTCTTTTCTCCTTCTTTCCCTCTATTCTTTCCTTCCTTCCCTTTTCTTTATAAACTTCAAGCCCATCTATTTATAAAACACTGTAAATACCATATATTTATGGATTCCTTTGTGTTGTGATATTAAAATAGAATAGCAACAAAAGCAGTAATTAGAAAAAAAAACTTCTCTCCAACATTGTCAGAAAGTCTAAAGAAGGCTTTTGTTTTGTTTTGTTTTGTTTTTCAAGGTATAATGGCTGACACTTATGTATCACTTTAGAGATGACAAAGATACACTTGTGTCATCTTATTTGATATACCCGAAATATCCCTGTGAGATAGCTACTGTATGGATCATGATTTTACAGAGGTAGTAATTAAGTCTTGCAAAGGTATAAATAATTTCCCCATATTTCCATGATCAATAAATGTTAGATTCATGATAAAGTCAGGTCTTTCCAGAGACACATATGCAACATTATTCCAATTTATAATTTTAGCATTATTTTAACAACTAATAAATAAGGAAGATATGATTGATCTGAACTATTTTGCCTGAGATATTCTTGGTATTACATTCCAAAGCACAATAACTTTGATTGCTTACCTTAAATTAATAGAAAGGTGATGTAAATAGTGGCAGGGATAGACATGAGAAAGAACAGGAGGTTCTCAATATTTTGTGCTAATTAATCAACCAAAACACATTTACTAAGTGCCTCTTATGTGCCAGTCATTGTACTAGATTCTAAGAGTATAAAGGCAAAAAATTAATAGATCCCTTTTCCAAGGAATTTCCATAACTTATGAATTGAAACATGAACATTTATATAGGAAGGATTTCACCAGAGAAAAACAACCAGCTTATATTTAGTTCAGTTAAATTCAATTTAACAAGCATAATCCTCTACTATGCAAAGGCTATTGTTCTAGGTAGTGTGTATTTGAAAACAAAGTGGGGAAAAGTGCCTACCCTCCAGAAACTTATGGTCTGCTGGAGCAAAACAACGTACACAATTAATAAATTTTAGATCATTTTAAGAGTGATAACAAATTAATAAATTGGAAATGGATAGGAAAAGCTTTGTTTCATTCTCTAGTCTCTCTCCCAAGTACTTTAAATATTTAATTAAAAAGAGGAAGCAATGTAAGTTTCTACTGTTGAACTTTTGTATTGGGGATGCAGTTTTAAGACATTCTCAATTTCCACAGTACAGGAGTTCTCTTACTGGGGAAGAATTGGATGAATGGGGTGGGAGAATGGGAAAAAAAACCAAGATAATCTTATATATATTCATATACTTTTTTTAGACCCTTAACTTTGGTGTATTGTCTCATAGGTGGAAGAGTGGTAAGGGTGGGCAATGGGGGTCAAGTGACTTGCCCAGGGTCACATAGCTCGGAAGTGACTGAGGCCGGGTTTGAACCCAAGACCTCCTCTCTCTAGGCCTGACTCTCACTCCACTGAGCTACCCAGCTGCCCCCTACATATACCTTTTATTAACCAGAAAGCATAATTTGTCAATTTACAAGAAGGTATCAGAATGAACACAAACATTTGAATATGGGCAGGATGAGATGACAAACATCTCAGGAGCTAAGCAACCAGCAATCCTATAACTTTGCCCCCCCCCCAAATTAGAAGACATCCTTAATTTTATAGTACCATATAGCTCAATGATAGGGTGACATTATTATATAAATTCTCCTAAACTAGATCAAGAATGAGCATTTATTTGAGCCTTGCTTCAAGAAAGTGGTTTGAAACATATTAATTTGGCTGAATAGTTAATGCTTTGCAGTAGATTAGAAGAGTATCCTTAGTGGTTTATGTTGGAGAACACCAGGCTTGGGGAGTATTTGGGTAGGACTCAAACCAATAAGTTTGCTACTTTAATATTTCCTCAGATTTTTAGTTTCTTTTTATAAGTACAACTAGATGCAATAGTTTGTCTCAGTGAACAGTGGAATGCTTTATCTTCCATTTTTTTGTATGTACCATTCAATGTAAAGTCTGAGCCTAGGTAGGGTGGAGTCTGTCTCTGTTTCTCTCTCCCCTATTGGCCAATTTTCCTCATATATTATCATTCCAGGTTCTAAGATAGCCAAGGGGTATGTTAAGATACTAGGTAAGTCACACTCATCATCCCATTTGAGGGTAGTAAATAAAAAATAATAGAATTAAATTTTATATTGATAGAACTCTTTTTAAATTTACTAAAATACTTGTGAGTTACAAAATAGATACAGAGCCTGCATTCGAATCAGTAGACCTAAGACAGAGTTATCCCTTTGAAACTTAGAGACTGAGTGACCCTGATCAAGGCATCTATTCTCTGTGTCCAGGAAACTATTAAAAATGTAGGTCACATAACAGTGGCTGATCTGAAATGGTAGGAGAATCCTTGCCAGGGATTTCCTACAATCATGACATTTATAGGTCCAAATAAAGCCAATAGCAAAATTAAACATTTTAATTCATATAATTTTATTTAATGTGTGAAGAGATAGCTTGGCGAAGAGATTAAATCTTAGTGTCAGGAAAAATGTTCTACCACTTCCTAATTCTTCAATCTTGGACAAGTCATATAACTTCTCTCAGAACCATGAAACTTACACTAAAAAAGATCTCCAGGATTTTTAGACAAAAGTTTTCTGGGTTGATGGATGATAAAAGATCATGAACAGTTGATATATTTAATAATATGAAGCCTTGTGGGCTTATAGATGTGAGACTTAAAGATATCGTGAAGGTTATATATTCCAGTCTCTTCATTTTAGAGATGTGGAAACTAAGCAATCCAGATAATAAGAAGTCAACCTCCTTATTTTTAACTGCATATTAATTTATTTTTTTTTATCATTTTAACATGTGGATTTTATTATCCCTCCTCTCCTTAATTTTTGAGGAGATTGGGGCAGGGAGCATTAAAGTTACTTCAGTAAGGTCATACAGTAATTACAGAAATCACCTTTTCTAGTTTGGACTGATAATTTTTCTCCTTTTTTCTCCCAAACTATTCAAGTCAAAATTGGTCACTATCTTAATCAGAGTTCTTACATCTCTTAAAGTTATTTTCAAAGACATGAATCCTTTAAAAAAGAATGGAAAGGGGACAGCTGGGTAGCTCAGGGGATTGAGAGCCAGGCCTAGAGACAGGAGGTCTTAGGTTCAAATCCGTCCTCAGACACTTCCCAGCTGTGTGACCCTGGGCAAGTCACTTGACCCTCATTGCCCACCCTTACCACTCTTCCACCTATGAGCCAATACACAGAAGTTAAGGGTTTAAAAAAATAAATAAAAATAAAAAAGAATTGAAATATGGGGACAGCTGGATGGCTGAGTGGATTGAGAGCCAGGCCTAGAGACAAGAGGTTCTGGGTTCAAATATGACCTCAGATATTTCCTTGCTGTGGGACCCTGGGCAAGTCACTTAAACCCCATTCCCTAGCCCTCACCACTCTTCTGCCTTAGAACCCATATACAGTATTGATTCTAAGATGGAAGGTAAGGAGTTTAAAAATTAATTAATTAAAAAATAAAAGAATTGAAATGTGACTCAAAGATCCCAAATAATGTCTTTCTTTATTAATTCTAATCTTTGAAACAATTTGTTCTTACATACACAGAGGAACAGGTAGAATTGTATCCAGAGAAGAAGATAGATGGCAACTCTATTTGCCAACATCTTATCCAAGAATGAGCATAAGCATTTCAGAATGGGCAGGATGTGGTGAGGAATGTAATTAGAGCAAAATGATCAGTGACTTTGTAATTTTGGCCTAGAAATTAGAAGGCATTCTTCATTTTGTGGTACCAAATAGATCAGGGGTGTGGGGTTGGGGAGAGGTTAATAAATACCATTCTGGTAAACTAGTTCAAAGATGTGACTGTGACTTTCATTGTGAATGGACTTCTTTGATTACAATGAAGTGTTCATCTTCTTTGCACATATGCTTGAACAGAGCTTTCTGCTTTAATTCTCCAATGGATGAAGTCTGGCACCTAAGTAAAGTGGCCACTCTCTCCCTGGGGAATTTTCTTAATCATGAAAAAGCCTTAATGCACTCAGACAAATTGATGAATGAGGTGCCTAATGTATCTAGCACAAATCAAAACAAAAGTGATGCTTCTTTGACCATTTACAAATTTAAACAAATCAACAATCTGGATGCCACTGAAATAAGCACACTAGCTTATCAGAGTGAGAGGTAAATGAAAGCTCAAATCTATTTGGTAACATGCAGAGATCATTTCTTCTAATTAAAACCCAGAAAATATAATTCTTATCATAGCTAAATAAATTAGTACCAATTACCTGTATTGTTTTGCTGTTTATTCCTCATTCCCTCCCCAAATAAAAAATCTCAATAAATACCTTCCTTATCTCCATGAGAAATAGGTTTTTCCCTCTAACATAATTGGATATAGTTGTGTGCTCCCAGGTTATGCACAAGGATTGTTACTGGGAAAAGCTGGAATTCTATAAAATGGATATAAGCATTGTATACTCCTCCTCCAGACCTTGAAGAACTTTCTTTCTAGGTATATCACAAAGAAGAAAAGAAAAGGCAGTAATAGGGAGAAAAGGCTACTAATCCTGAGTTATTTTGAGATGAAAATGAGAGTTCAGGATGTCAAAGAGTCTAACATGTTAGTTATAGAAAGCTCCCCATAAAATAAAGGAATCAACTTCTTTAGGTCACCCAACCTAATCCAACAAACATTTATTAACTATTTGCCATTTTCAAAGCATTAAAGAGACTATCCTTCCATCTATCTATCTATCTATCCTACATACATCCGTACATACATACACACATATGTATATATACACTAATATGTGTGTAGTTTTTCCCTTTTACAACTTAAATTCTACTGAGGGATATAAATATATATGTGCGTACATATTTCTATATATATTTATCTATGTGTATATACAAAATATATATAGAGATATCTTTTCATATATCAAGGAACAATAGCAAAAAAGGGGATAGTCTTCCCATTTCAGTTATGTCCTACTCTTTATGACACCATTTGATGTTTTCTTAGCAAATGTATCAAAGGGGCTTTTCCTTCTCCACCTCATTTTAAAGATGAGGAAAATGAGGCAGAGTTAAGTAACTTTCCCAGGGTCACACAGCTAATAAGTATCTGAGGTTGGATTTGAATCCATGAAGATGAATCTCCCTGACTCTAGACCCAGAGCTCAATTCAATGCACCACCAATGTGGCTAATGACCTGAGCTTTGAAGAGAATCATGAAGTATAAGAGGAAGAAGGATTTAATTCTTGGGGTGAGGGACAGTCTGCAGAAATGTACTGCAACTAGAAGATAAATGTCAAATTTGAGAAATTGCAAGCTGGCGTGGTAGGCAAATATGGCTGGTTTGGAGAATGCATAAAAAAGACCAGTGAATTCATGTAGGGAATAATTTAGTGTAAAAGGTTTATTAAGCACTTACTTTATTTGAATCACTGTGCGAAGTGTTGAAGATACAAACAAATAACAAATTAATGAGGAATAATCCTGGATAGATAGGATATTTTAGATTGTAAGACAAGAAAAGGAATAAGAGTCTAGGTATGAAGAGGAAAACCTATTTGGGGAATTTTGACAATACTTCTCTATATTCTGTTAATCAGTTTAGCCGAATATGTGCCACTTTAAAAAGGCACATCAAATTCTCTGATGGTCATTACATGGATTGCATTACTTTGATTTAGAGAAATAAAACAGAAAGTAAAACTTAATTTTCCTCCCTGTTGTCCAAGTAGACACATGAAGAAATTCTCTTCTTTCTTCAGTTCTACCAACACTTAGTAAGCATGTCCTAAGTAAGATATATGTTACAAAATTAGCAATATCGAAAATATAAAATGTTGAGGTTAGCTTAGATTCAGGGACAACTAAATTAAAATTCCCATCTCTGACCCTTATATTTTTGTTCAAGACCATAGGGAATTCACTGGGATGTATTTAAGTCACTTGTGAGTTGTTAAAGGACTTCTCTCCATGAGAATTCTCAAAATAACTCTAATTCCTTCATAATCACATATGTATATTGCCCAAATATACAAGATGTTTGCACAAGAGCAGTTCTCTCCTTTTTTTAGTGCACTCTCCTAACTCAATACCACTGTAGCTCTCATCCTGCAATTCCCATTGAAAGATATTTATTGAAAAATGGCCAAGACTAACCTTCTTCAAAGCCATTTAAAAATGACTAAGATTTGGGCAGCTCCCATTCAATAGATTCAAAAAGACTTATTAAATAGCATGTCCAAAAGAGAAATTACAGGTCTATTGATCCAATCTGAACAGTCTTCTCTCCAGCATCCCCCAACTAGTGGTCATCTAATTTCTGCTTGGAAATATTGAAAGAGAATCTGCTACCTCCAAAGTCATTGGTTTGTCCTTTAGATTATTCTCTCCATCTGATGTCACACCTATATTGTCATTCTTCTTGGAAGCCTTAATTTCCCTGAACTCAGCCAATAAGCTGTTTTCTACACAAAGCCTTTACAGATCATTTCAAATAGTAGGACCTACTCTCCAAAATGACTTTGATATATTTTGTACCTATATATGTACTTTTCTTTCCCTTAACAGAATATGAGCTTTTAAAAGTCAGATACTGTTTCCATGATATATTTATATCCTCGACACAACACAATTTTTATCATTAATAGGCACTCAAAAACATATATTTTTCTTGATTGAATAATGGAATGGATTATAAGCTAATTGAAGGTGAAATTTGTTTCCCTTTTGTCTTTGTATTCCCATCAATTAGCAGTTATTGACACTTAAGAGACACTTAAAACTATTTACTTGATTGATCTATGAAGTAGAATTTAAGCTCTCTTTTTCTTTGTATACTCAGCTTTCAGTACAGAACAAGTCATAGAGCAGGGCTTAATAAATGTTTGCTGATAGACTTACAGGCTAAAGAGTGAAATGATTTGCCTTTAGTCCTTAGAGAATTTCATGGAAAGGCTAGATGACAATTAATCAGGAATGTCCTAAAGGGAGTTCTGCCTACTGATTTCCCCTGGTAGAATGTAAGCATCTTGAAGGCAGAGACTAGTTCACTTTTGTTGTTGTCTTCACAGCCCACAAATACTAGAAAAATAAACAAATACATGCTGACTCTTGACATTGATTATTGATTAATTCTTCTTGCACTACTCATAAATTGAAGAGAGTTGTCAGGTTCCTCCCCTCCCCATCTTATTTTTTTCTGAGCTAAGCATCTTTTGTTCCTTCAATGAAACAACTCCTTCCACCTTATTTTGCATCTCATCTGACAAAAAGACTTGAGGAAGTATGGTGGTTCCATTTCCCCGACCCCTGTACTGTTAGGAAGTGATGTCATGAGTTGTGACATTATCATTTTCTAGTACCCAAGCAGCTGGGCTTCTCATGGAAAGCCCAGCTGGGCTTTAAAAGGAAGCAGTTTCTTTTTTAAATGACTGTACTCAGAATGGCATTTTTGCTTTGGTTTCAGGTTGCCAGAAAAAGGTGAAGCAGCTGCTGTGGTTAAATTCTGTAATAAAATTTTATGTTGGGGGGGTGAAGGGGAGAGACTGAATACATAATTCCCAACATAGAGCAGCTGCAAAATATAAAGATTGACCGCCCCTCCCAGTTTTGCATCTGCGATTCCTTATTTCTGTTTCATTTGTTCCTTGGATTTTCTGACTTCCTATCTGGGTTTTGCACACTTCTGCCTGCAGCAACAAAATGTGACCCTAAGCTGGTATCTGCTGCATTGCTAAATGGAAGGGGCCTGCTAATGCTGGCCAAAGATACAGTAACATTTGTCAACTTCATTGTATAATTCAGCATGTTCCTTCTTGCCTTTGTCCACCTTCTATCTTTGTCTATAGGATCTCGTCTGACCCTCTTGTCTCTTATAATTCATACTCTCATCTCCCCTTTCCATATCTACACATCCTTGATATTGATAGAAATGATACAGACTTTTTAAAAATCTTGACCTTTGTGGGTGAAAGGCAGGATGAAGTGGGAGGAGGGAAAAAGGCTAGATTTTTAGTCAGAGTAACTTGGATTAAATATCTGTTCTGTTACCTGTGTGACTTTGGACAAGTCACTCAACCTCTATATGCCTATTTCTTCTTGCCTTTGAAATAGGTAAGTTGGACCAGGTGTCACATAAACTTTCCTTTTGATCTAAATATATATAGATATAGATATATAAGGTTTGATTCTGTATGGATTATAGCATTCTTTGGGAAAGTGCTATATTTATTAAAGAAGGCAATATGTCACCACCTTGTTGATAGGGACACAACTGAACTTCATTAATGCCGTAGGGACAATCTGAAGCCCCAGTAGCACTGGCTGATTGCAGCCCTGCTGAAACTGAATTAGTCTCAAAAGAATTTGTGGCATCATCAGCCAATAGCACCTGAGCTCTCCATGGTGCTGAAGATGGTGAGGTTGGTATACTCCCTCTCTTTGTCAGATGAGTTTATTTTGATGAGAGGCACTTTGTGAGAATCCCGCTGATTGCTTTATAGGCAACTCACCCAGAGTGTGGTCTCAGAGAACAATTCCAAGCACGTAATGAGTTCTGGAAAATTACAAGTTAATTGACTTTTTGATAACTGGCACTGAATTAGGTAGGAGCCCAAGGCCAGACCCTTGTGAGGCAACAAACAACCTCAGAATGACTATCCCCATCAATACCAACTGGCCTCTGGGTGTTTGTCCTCACACACATTAGAAGCACACCCCAAGAATTATGAAAATGATTTGCCTTTGTCTTGTCAAAGTCATTCATCAAAGCAGCTCAGTTTGAGACCTGGCCCTGTGTATATCTAATATCATCTCCCAATCAGCACAGGATCTCTCATTATGTGAGAATGCTTTAGATTTGGGAGGAGACACATAATATTAGTGAGGCATAACATGGGAACCTTGCTAAGCTGTATTCAGGCCTTGAGAATGTAAATCTTATCTCATACCAGACTTTATTCCCAAGACACTAGAGATGGCCCACACTCCTACTCAGGGAATCAAGAAACATTGGACGTAGTGAATTCTTGAAATGTGAGATTAATGGCAATGGTATGAGCATCTCTCATCCCATATATTTATATATGATAACATTATGCAGAAAAGTAATGAGGACCAGGGAAAGATGTTGCTCACTCTGGGATTGAATTGAAACTTAAATCAACCTGACACCGGGCAGGGGGCTCCTGGGATAAAATTCAATAGGAAGTAGTATATCAAAAGGGATGTTCTAAGTACTTTTCAAAGTGAATGGGACTGCACCAAGTGAAATACAATCATGGATTTTCATCCTATCCCCTGTGATTTCTGTAAGTTGAAGAGGCTTGTTTGAATGATTCTGAATGCCATTTTCAAAGAGCAAATGAAACATTTTATTCTGGAATCAATGACACAGGAAAGAGACTTGGGAGAATCTGGCACTTGGGAAGTGTACAGGAAGCAAGTCCACATTCTGTCCTCATTTATATTTAATTCCAGTTCATGAAGATTTGAAGAGGCAATATGACATAGAGGCCGAGAGCTGTCCTTGAAGGCAGGAAGACTTAAGTTCAAATTCTACCTCTGTACCATATATACTCTTTTGACCCCAGACAATTCACTGAGGATCTTATTGAGGGAAAATTGCCAACTAGCAATGACAGAAGTTTCCTCACCTTGGAATTCCATAAATCAATGAAACCATAGGACTAGTATCTATCGTTATCCATAAAGATCAGAGACTCTCATAAGAATCCAGGAGAGGAATGAAATTCCATTCCATAAACAGCTGAAAAAAGCATCCATTAGGTGAAATGTATTGTATAGTAATGAGCACGGAGCTATAGACCAACACATTGATCCTACTTTTGAGCAGTTTCTATTCTGGGTATGGGAAGTCAAAAATATGGACCTAAATACCTATAAAATACTTTCGAATTTAATCAATAAAGTGGCAGGTAGTTGGATCAGAGGTTTGAGAGTCAGTATGAGAGACAGGAGGTCCTGGATTCATATCTGGCCTGAGAAATTTCTTAGCTGTGTGAACCTGGGCAAGTCATATAATTTCCATTGCTTAGCCCTAAACACTTTTCTGCCTTGTAACCATTGCACTGTATTGATTCTAAGATAGAAGGTAAGGGTTTAAATTTTTAAAAATAATAATTTAATCAGTATAAAGAAATAGTCTAGGCACAACCCTATACTCTTTTCCTAGAAAACAAGGACAACTTTTACCTGAGAGATCAGGGAAATTGTCAGGAAAACTGTAACCCCTGAGTTGCACTTAAAGGAAGGCAAAGATTTTGAACAGGTAGATGGATCAGTTAACAGAGTGCTGGACCTAGTATCAGGAAGACTCATCTATTGGGTTCAAATATAACTTTGAATATTACTAGTTTTTTGACCCTGGGAAAGTCACTTAACATTTTTTGTCTCAGGTTCCTCATCTGTAAAATGAACTAGAGAAGGAAATGGCAAACCACTACAGTATCTTTGGAGGAAAAACCTCCATAGGGTTAAGAAGAATCAGAAATGTCTGAAAAATAACTGAAGAACAATTGAAAAAGATGAACAAAGTGGGAATAATATTAAAACCATGGAAATGACATGATTAAAGGATGAAATATAGGAATTTCAGCAGTATGAAAAGGTGAAATAACTTGGAAAAGTGGTTAGTAATGGCCTTCAAGTTAAAAAGACAAGAGTTTAAGTGCTGCCTCTGATGCAGACTTACTTTGTCGTCACAGGAGTTACTCTATCTCAGGGCACTGAAGCTAGAAGCTACTACATACAAGTGTCTGATGCACAGCTGGGGAGTAAACTCTTCATACTTAATGATTGATATATATGCTATTCCTTCCCCTCAAAAAAGAGATGCAGTAGCATGAAAAAAAAATCTTGAGAGGTAATTTAGAATTTGGGGAGACCGTGATTACCCAGCTAAAAAACCTCAAATTAATAGATTCTTAAAATTGTCCCTTAGGATCAAAGGCAGTTATTTTTCAAGATTTTTTCCAATGGTCAATATGGAGTAAGAGAATAATAAAAATACCTGATAACTGACCATTAAACTACAGAGAAATAGGAAGGGGGCAAAAAGATGTATTCTTTTTTAAATCTGCTACAGGAACTTCATGATATCTAAGACTATTTTCTGAAATTTTGTGGCATCAAGAGGTGTGTATGAAGGCAATAATAATATCAATATAATATCTCTGATTGGTTAATGCAAGATACTTGATGCACTTGTTTAGTGTCACTGGTAAGGTAGAGAATACAGGGAGGACTAGCCAAGAGAGAAGACTTTTAATTTATATCATATAAGGTTCAACTGAGGGGAAATGGGCATATTTAACCTAGATAAGAGAACGCATGGGAAGGAGTGTGCAGGGTAAGAATAGTTATCTTAAAAGTTCTAAAAAAGTTTCCTGGAGAAAGGAGTCTATTTGCTCTACTTGTTCCCAGATGATTTAACAAGTAGTGATGGATTGAAGAGACAAAGAGGATGCTTTAGGTTTGAAATCATACTCAGCTAGGTGGCATAGTACCCTAGACTTGAAGCCAGAAAGATCTTGAGGTCAAATCTTACCTCCAATATTCACTTGCTGTGTGGCCCTGGCCAAGTCACTTAACAAAGCAGTCGGTTTCAGTTTCTTCATTTGTAAAACATAGATAATAGTAGCACATAATCACAGTGTGGTGAGGAACAAGTTAATATATATATATATATATACATATGCATGTATATATATATATATATATTTAAAGCTTTCTAAATCTTAGAAAGCTATGTTATATTATTGTTCTTATAATTATTGGGGGAGAGGGCTTCCTAGGAATTGGAGATATTTTAAATTGGATTGGGTTTCTGGAAGTAGTCATTCAGCCAGTCCACAATCATTTATTTATTTTAATTTTTTTTTAACATTTAATATTTATTTATTTTTATTTTTTAGAAAAGTTAACATGGTTACATGATTCATGCTCTTACTTTCCCCTTCACCACCACCACCCCTGACCTCTCCCCTCATAGCCGATGCGCATTTACACTGGTTTTAACATGTGTCATTGATCAAGACCTTTTTCCAAATTGTTGATAGTTGCATTGGTGTGGTAGTTTTGAGTCTACATTCCCAATCATGTCTGCCTCAACACACATGTTCAAGCAGTTGCTTTTCTTCTGTGTTTCCACTCCTGCCATTCTTCCTCTGAATGTGGGTAGCGTTCTTTTCCCTAAATCCCTCAGAATTGTCCTGGGTCATTGCATTGCTGCTAGTACAGAAGTCCATTACATTCTATTTTACCACAGTGTATCATGCCTCTGTGTACGATGTTCTTCTGGCTCTGCTCCTTTCACTCTGCATCAATTCCTGGAGGTCTTTCCAGTTCACATGGAATTCCTCCAGTTTATTATTCCTTTGAGTGCAATAGTATTCCATCATCAGCATATACCACAATTTGTTCAACCATTCGCCAATTGAAGGGCATACCCTCATTTTCTAGTTTTTTTGCCACTACAAAAAGTGCAGCTATAAATATTTTCATACATGTCTGTTTATCTATGATCTCTTTGGGTACAAACCCAACAATGGTATGGCTGGATCAAAGGGCTGGCATTTCTTTTATAGCCCTTTGAGCAGAGTTCCAAATTGCCTTCCAGAATGTTCGGATCAGTTCACAACTCCACCAGCAATGCATTAATGTCCCAATTTTGCCACATCCCCTCCAACATTCATTACTCCCCCTTCTATCATTTTAGTCAATCTGCTAGGTATAAGGTGATACCTCAGCGGTATTTTGATTTGTATTTCTCTAATTATTAGAAATTTACAACACTTTCTCATGTGCTTGTTGATTCTTTTGATTTCTTCATCTGAAAATTGCCTATTCATGTTCCTTGCCCATTTATCAATTGGGGAATGGCTTGATTTTTTTATACAATTGATTTAACTCCTTGTATATTTGAGTAACTAGACCCCTGTCAGAGTTTTTTGTTATAAAGATTTTTTCCCAATTTGTTGTTTCCCTTCTGATTTTGGCTGCATTGTTTTTGTTTGTACAAAAGCTTTTTAATTTAATATAATCAAAATCATTTATTTTACATTTTGTAATTTTCTCTAACTCTTGCTTGGTTTTAAAATCTTTCCTTTCCCAGAGATCTGACAAGTATACTATTCTGTATTCACTTTACTTATTTATAATTTCCCTCTTTATATTCAAGTCATTCACCCATTCTGAATTATCTTGGTGTAGGGTGTAAGATGTTGATCTAAACCTAATCTCTCCTATTGTTTTCCAAATTTCCCAGCAGTTTTTGTCAAATAGTGGATTTTTGTCCCAAAAGTTTGGCTCCATGGGTTTATCATACACTGTCTTGCTGACGTCACTTACCCCAAGTCTATTCCACTGATCCTCCCTTCTGTCTCTTAGCCAGTACCATACCGTTTTTTTTTTAAAACCTTACCTTCCATCTTGGAGTCAATACGGTGTATTAGCTCCAAGGCAGAAGAGTGGTAAGGGTAGGCAATGGGGGTTAAGTGACTTGCCCATGGTCACACGTCTGGGAAGTGTCTGAGGCCAGATTTGTACCAGTACCATACTGTTTTGATGACCACTACTTTATAGTATAGTTTAATATCTGGTACTGCTAGGCCACCTTCTTTCACATTTTTTTCATTATTTCTCTTGATATTCTTGATCTTTTGTTATCCCAAATGAACTTTGTTATAGTGTTTTTCTAATTCAGTAAAAAAAAAGTTTTTTGGTATTTTGATAGGTATGGAGCTAAATAGGTAAATTAATTTGGGTAGAAAGGTCATTTTTTTATGTTAGCTTGTCCTACCCATGGAACAATCAATGTTTTTCCAAATGTTTAGATCATAATCATTTATTAAGGAGATACTTCATTCCAGGCACACTATCAATCACATGAGATCAAAACATAACAGTTTTGTCCCCTAGAAAAGTGTGCTCTAATGGAAGAGACAATATGTCAATGATGTGATATATAGAGAGTATATTCCTACCTCCATACAAGTCTTAATTAAAGTTTGTACAACCACTTGTCAGAGAATTTTGGAGGGGACTTGGTTTTCAGGTATATCTTAGACTGGATAACCTCAGAGTTTCTTCCACCCCCATGATTCTGGGACCTAAATGCCTCTCCAACTAGCTTCCCTACAACAGAAATCAATGATATTTCCTTCCATCTGTAATAATTACTCTTTTATAGATCCATGAGGTCACTATTAATTCTATTGACCATTATAGATGGAGACACCAGTTCAGAGACTAGGAAGAAGCATCAGGGAACATATTATTAAATCACAGTAAGATATCCTTTGTGACAAAAGGAAAATAGTAACAGGATTGACTAGAAGTCAAGTAAGGTCAACTTCCAAGGCTGAAATGGAAAGAACTGGTAAATGTTTAACAGTTAAGACAGAATGAAGTGAAAAAGGTTGGGAAGGTGGTTGGGTCATAACAATTATCTTAAATTATTTAAAAATCTTCAATACAGAAATACACGCACAGACAGACACACACACACAAATATTACAAACACACTATGTGCACGTATTTTCCTTTATTTTTCCTGTGTTTGTCAGAATCAATGTATGGAAGTGACAAGAAATGTGGGTTGGGAAGACTAATCAATCGATAAACATTTAATAAGAGCCATATGCCTGGCACAGTGACAAGTTATAGAGATGTTTAAAAAGAAGCAAGAGTTTGTCCCTACCCTCAGGAATCTCACAGACTTCCTGTATTTCTGCCACCAACTCAGAGTGATTATGAATAACGCTGGTGAAGGGATAGTTCCCCACTAGATCAAATCACCAATACTTGAAATACAAAAAATATATTCAATTAGACTAAAAATCTAGGAGATGGAGATTAAAAGAGCTAGTATTCCTCCTGCCACCAGAGCTTCTGAGTTTCTATGAAGACAACTTTCCCTCCTACTTTATCTCCTGCAGGACCTTTGCTTGATAATAATAAAAATACTGCAGTCATAGTAGCTGTATCATTCATTTTCTCTTCATGGGGATCTTCTTTTCTCACATTTTAATGTCTTTCCAAAACTATCATGTCATTACTTCAAATGGCATTTTGACCTGACATTATTCTCTAATCCTAGAGGAAGTCATGGAGGAGAGCAATTTGTGTAAAGTCATGGTTTTGACCAGGTAAGTAATATACACTGTCCGGAAAAAAAGAGAGTAAAGAACATCTTGTTGGGAGTTGGATAAAATATTAGGCTCTACAGACCTAGTCACTACTACATCTTGGTAGTGGGATCAGAGAGGAGGGATGGGTCAAAACATTGGTCAAGAATATATCTGAAATCTTGTATTCAGTTTTGGACTCAACATTTTAGGAAAGCCATTGATAAACTAGAGAGGGTCCAGAGAAGGGATGTAGTCTAGATGTTTTGTCATATAAAAATCATTTGGAAGAATTTCAGATATTTAGCCCAGGGGAAAACAAAAAGAATTGAGTGGGGAACTAGAAAAACTGGCTTTTTTATTATTGTTATATTTGTTGGATTTTTCACAAAGAAAAGGGTTAGACTTGTCCTTCTTGGCCCCAAGAGCAAAACAAAGGCCACTTTTTGGAGGTTATAAAAGGATAAATTTAATCTTCATGAAAGAATGGGGAAACATTAAAGAAAAATCTACCTAACATTTAGAACTATCCCACAGTAGAAGACTCCCTTAAACATTAGCATATTCCCTCTCCATTGAAACCTTGAAGCACAGGTTTGATGATTGCTCAGTAGGCAGGTTGCAGAAGACAGTCCTATGTACACATGAGTTCAGCTATATGATCCATAAGGTGTTCTGCAGTCCTGAGGTCCTTTTATTCCTCTACGGAATGACTGTAGTATACAGAGCACTATCTAAGAATACCTAGAGGCAGAGGACACAGCTTGTGGTTCTGTAAAGCTCACTGCCTAATTGGAGGAGAAAAAATCTTCACATAAGAAAGCTGTAAACCAGCATATGCCAGGACCTATTTGAGGTGGTGCAGATAATCATCACCATAAGAATTCAGAGGAGGAAGAATTTGTCAGCTGCAAGAGTGATGAAGGAAATATCTGTGATTTATGGGTAGGAGAAAATTTCATGAACAAATAAGGAATAAAGAAGAAAACAGAAGCTTAAAATGGATAATTTCGATTACATAAAATTGTAATTTTGTGCATAATATATAATAAAGCTAAGTCTAAAATGGAATCAATTAAGTGGGGGAAATAACTTGCAGCAAAGTTTTTCTGATAAAGATTTCATCTCTAAGATAGGTAAGAAACAGATTCAACTTCATAATAAGAACCATTTTCTATGGATAAATTCCCTAATGATATGAATAGGCAGTTATCAAAAGAAGAAACTCAGGTTACCTATTGAATTATGAAAAAGTCATTCAAATTAATACTAATCAGAGAAACAAAAATCAAAACTATTCATATAGTATACCCCACACTCATCAAATAAGGAAATAAAGTAAAGTCAATCATTTTATAGAGGCTGTAGTAAAACAGGCTCTTTGATGCACTGTTGGTGGACCTATGAATGGGTATAATCATTCAGTAAATCATTATGAATTTAAACACAAAAAGTCACTAAACAGTTTAATAAGTAGTTTATAAGCTAGGTTGATACCCAGGAGAAATTTTAATTTTATTTTTTTAGAAAAAAAATGTTTCCAAGGTCACATGATTCATGTTTTACTCTTTCCCCCCCAACTTCCCCCCACCCCGTAGCTGATGTGCATTTCCACTGATTTCTTCATGTGATCAAGACCTATTTCCACATTATTGATAATTGCAGTAGGGTGGCCGTTTAGAATCTATATCCGCAATCATGTCCGCATCAACCCATATATTCAAGCAATTGTTTTTCTTCTGTGTTTCCACTCCTGCAGTTTTTCCTCTGAATGTGGGTAGTGTTCTTTTCCATAAATCCCTCAGAATTGTCCTGAGTCATTGCATTGCTGCTAGCATAGAAGTCCATTACATTCTATTTTACCACAGTGTATCATGCCTCTGTGTGCAATGTTCTCCTGGTTCTGCTCCTTTCATTCCGTATCAATTCCTGAATGTCATTCCAGTTCACATGGAATTCCTCCTTGAAAAATTTTTAAAAAGGAAGAGGTCTTGTAGGTACAAAAATATTCATGACAGCTATTATTGTGGTGACAAACTGCAAAAAATCTGGAAACCAAGGGAATGCACATTGATTGTGGAATGGCTAAATAAACTGTGGGGCATGAATGTAATGGAGAATTAATGCACTATGAGAAATCTGGAAATAGGTGATTGTAAAAATTCATAGAAAGACAAATGAATTGATACATAGTGAATTGAGTGAAAATAAAAGAACAATTTATACTGTTGCATTAATATTATGGAAAAGAATAGTTTCAAAGACTTTTACAAATTTAGAATGAAAGAAAATAACAGAACCAGGAGAAAAATTTCTACAATAAAAACACCATTAAAAAACTGTAAAAAAAAATTGTATATTGTGAGAAGTATGACCTGTATAATGACCATTCCTTTCAGTGGCCTAAGAATGAAACTTATTAATAATTAAAGAGAAGCACTGAATATTTATGTTTCAGAATTTTAAAATACATGCATGTAAATGAACACACATTACACATTTGCATACATATAATTTATAATTATTTATAATATAATTCTTATAATTATATATTATAATTGTGAACTATATATGTATGTATATGTATGTATGTCACTTTCTACTCTGTAAATCTATCACCTTTCCTTAATTAATATTGTTTCATTAACTTCATCCTCATGTTTCTTTTTCTTTTTCTCAATATATATATGATTTCTATATTATATGCATATAATATATTATGCATATAATTAATTATTTATACATATATAACATGCACATATAATATAAATTCACTAAAGGAATTTGTTTTACCCAACTACTGATATTTGTTAAAATATATTTGTTTTCTTTTTCTTTTCCCCTGAGGGGGAATAAAGGAGAGAGCAAAATCTTTCTCTTAATAAAGATAAAGAATTAGAATGTGGATTGTTGTAGGCATTTTTTGATGAAGTCATTGTATTATTAGTTTTATTCAATTGCTTTTCATATAAGAAAACTTCTGCAAAGTTGGAATAATCAGTAAATGTAAATAAAACTTCTTTAAAACTCAGTATAAAAGAAAGAACTTGAGCTATATTTTGAAGGAAGACACATTTTAAATTAAGAAAAAGGCTCAAAAAGACTCTAACATGGGAAATAGTGCTGAGTTGGAACTCAATATGAGAGAATGGGAGAGATTTCCCAAAATTAAACCATTTGTCTAAACGGGTGAATGAGATGTGAACCTTCAGCATGGTCTGGTGATTGGGACTCAATTATCGCAATTATAAGGGGCTCAGAGGTCAAGTTCCCATTATGTCATTAAACCACTGAGTTAAGTCTAGTGTGTGAGGTTCAAAGAAGGTGAATTAACTTCTCCAGGTAGTTTGGTGATAGATTCTAGATATAGGGTTACAGAGGTTCAGATCTGGTGTATAGGGTGTTGGACTAGAAGAGGAGAAAAAATGGTAGCTAAGAGGGGAACATGGATGGCTTGGTCAATGGCTGGATAGGAAATAAAAAATTGGTCCAAATTATGGACAGACTTCAATGCCTAAGTCATTTCTATAGACACTGAAGGATTCTAATTGACATAATAGATACTCTGAATGAGAACAATATTTTGGAAATATCACTGTAGCCCTGGTGAATAGGATGGATGAGAAGAAATGCAGGCCAACATTTACCCACAAAGGAGCAGTAATTATTAAATTGATAAAGGTTCCCTATCTGGGAGATCCTCAAGTCATATGATAGGCCCAATGTAGAGGCAGGGGACAGGCCAAGATGAATCTTGGAACTGTTTACACAACTGTCTATACCATTTGCCAGGGAACCAGATGTCTCCATGGGAAAAAAAATGCCTCCCTTACAAGAATACATGGAGCCTGAGCAAGCCAGCTGGCAGTAGAACATTGGGCAAATCCTACTGATCCACAGGAGAAGGGTTGGTCCAAATCAGCAAGACATTAGAGAATATTGTGCTTGAGTGTTCACACCGTGGGAGAAGAGGCCTATGCCCAGGCATCCCTTACCTTCAATACAACCAGCTTGAGTAACTCCCCTTTTTGAACAAGTATCTATTCTAGCAACCACTGTTCCCTGAACCTAGTATTATTTCCTGCCTTCATGCCTTCACCCATGGCTAGAATGATCCTTCCGCTCACTTCTGCCTCCAAGATCCTTAAATGTCCTCAAGGCACAGCTTAAGAACAGATAACACCTGGAAATATTTCCTAATTCCCTTAACATTTACTGTTCTGTCCTCAAATGAAATGACATTTGTTCATCTCTGCATTTTATATGCTAGAAGAGTGTCAACTCCTTAAGTTTGACTCTGATTTTATGTCTCTGGGATATGTAACAGAATACCTTAATATTGTTAGGAGAAAAGGTGGCTTTGAGGAATGTGTTTTCAATGATCTGGGCAACAACTTCTGTTGGGTAATTTTCCTGTAAATGATAGTTTAAAAAAAACCCTTACCTTCTGTCTTATAATTTCATGAAGTATTGGTTCCAAGACAAGATCTAGACAATTGGGGTTAATTAAGTAACTTGTCCAAGATCATACAGCTAGGAAGTATCTAAAAGCAGATTTGAAACCACTATCTTGTCTCCTGGACTCACTCTTTATTTACTGAGCCACGTAGCTGCCTCCTGTAAATTATAGTCTTAAAGTATTATCTGGAGATAAAAAGAAATTGAATGATTTGTCCAAAGTCACAAAGCTGTCATATTAGAGGAATTACTTGAACCCAGGTCTTCCTGATTCCAAGTTCAATCTTTGATCTGTTGCCCTAATCTTCATTTTATCTTGTACACAGTGGGTGCCACAGTAATGTGTGTGTGTGTGTGTGTGTGTGTGTGTGTGTGTGTGCAGTTTATGGATGGGTTAAATATTTTTTTCTTTTTTTTTGACACGGGCAATAATAATTTAGAATGAAACTCTATTTCAGTGTAAATGGGATGTCATGTCCCACTCCTGTGCTCTGCCTTTCTTTACCAAAGATTTAGGGCAAGGACAGCCAAAAAACAAACAGAGGCCTTCCTGGGAGAAAGCAGCCCTTCTGCCAAAAATAATGCTTTTTCATTCCAGGCCACAGACTGGAGGCTTTGGTTGACAACAAGAGTTATACCACTTTGCCCTCATTCATGAGAGAGAGAGAGAGAGAGAGAGAGAGAGAGAGAGAGAGAGAGAGAGAGAGAGAGAGACAGAGAGACAGAGTTATTTTGGTCTATACCTGAATTTCCATCAATATATCAAACTTACGACTTGGAAACTCCTTGCATCAAAGAAGGTCAGAAATTCAACTGCAATTTAGAGTAGAGTTGTATGGGGAAGGACAAATCAGATGACTTGCCCAAGGTCATACAGCCAGTATGTGTCAGAGGCAGGATTGAAGCCAAATCATCCTGATGCCAAGGCCTTCAATCCACTTGGCCATACCACCTTTCTGAATTAATATTTGGTTTCATGTTTTCTTTGTCTCTATGTATTTTTATGCCCTTCTTTCTCAATTAACACAGAAACTCCAGATAGAGTGTTAGTATCCCACTTTAAAGAAGAGAAAATAAAGGCAGAAAGATGTTAATGATTACTATAAATCATTAGAGATATAAAAGACCTTTGCAATTAAGTCCAACTCTCATTTTAAATATAAAGAAACAAACCCCAGGGAAGGGAAGAGAAATTTCAGTATTGGAGAAGAAGGAGGGAATGTTCATCTTTGTTTTTCCTTCTTTCTCCAAGGCCATAGAATAATGAGTTGTTGTAGTAAGTCTAGACTAAAGGCCCTGATCCCTTTCCACTTTGCTAACCAATTCTTTTCATCTAAAGAACCATAGGACTTCTTAGATGATTGGCTTCTTAGCAATGATCCAGGCCATTCTATACCTGAATGAGACTTCTCGCTTCAGGAAGTTATATTGGAAAGGGCACTGAATTTGGAATCAAGATGACTTACATTCAAATCCTCCCTGACACCTTCTGGTGCTATAACACTAATTAATCACTTAGCTTTTCTATGTATGTTTCTCCATTTATAAAGTAAAGGGATTGGACTTGAAGAACTCTTAGGTCCCAACCATTTTAAAAAATCTAGCGTCCTTTGACCTATGGTCAACTCCTCTGAAAAAGGCCTGGCCATTTTCTGGGTGTTACAGATACCCAGTGAATGGAACCACTTACCTCCCAAAGCCACCCATTCCACTTTAGGGTAACTACTACCATTAAGAAGTTTTTTTTTCCCTTCAACCAAAATAAAATCTATTCCTCAAATTATTATCCAGATATTGGGAAAGAAGGGTTAACTAAAATATTCAAGAAAGGAAATATCACTTTAACAAGAAAAAATTATTCACTCTTTACCATCTCAGGATAGAAAATATGTCATCAAAATCCAGGTCTCCACTCTCATGCTACTATCCAGGAGGCTGAGATCTATTAGAGTGGGCACTAGAAACAGACTCAATGAGTATGGCCAAGAGAAGAAGAATGAGGTAGGTCCCTCAGATAAATAATAACATAAACAAAAGCATATATATTCAAGCCAAAATTGTTTCTCCAAAATGGGTAACATGTTTAGGATTATGAGAGATCTCCTAAAGCTCATGTCTACGGTTCCCATGTAGCTAGGACCTTTGTAGTTTCCTTTTTAATTTTTAGATACCTAGGACTTTGGCAGCTCTATTTCTAGACTGTGCTACTCATGGTGATATTATAATAAGGGGGAGAGTTGTGCTCCCCCATTCTCTCCCTTAGCCACTGCCCACAGTCTATTCAGTTGAAACAGTCTTAAAAATCCAGGATGCTATCCAAAGTTACCAATGATGAATTAAATGGTACTGCACATTAAGGGAATGAATATTCCTTAGCTCAGTGATGGGCAAACTTTTTAAAGAGGGGCCAAAGGAAAGGAAATGTTCCTCTGTCAGTCTGTTTCTAAGACAACTCTTTTGAAGTTTCATTGAATTGTATCCTACTCATTGTATTCGTCAGATTAGGAATAATGTCATGGGGGGCCAGATTGAACATTTCAGGGGGCCACATCTGGCCCGCAGGCTGTAGTTTGGCCATCACTGTCTTAGCTATTGTGTTATGATTGCATTCATGAGGCATTACACCTGGACCTCAATCTGTAAGATCGAGTTGGGTGTTTATCCCAGAGGTAGTGCTGCATTCCCATTGGTCTGCTTTTTTCTCTCTATGTCCAGGTAGTCAGGTCCAGGATCTTGCCAAGTGAGCTGCTTGGAATCAGCTCTCCCAAATGCCATCCAAGGAATCTTCAGACCACATCCCTGTTTAAGTCAAAGTTGCTTGACTCAGATCAAAAACCTTTCCAGTCAAAATGGGCATTTCCCCTCTACTTTCTATACTGGCCAAATTCAACTCCTACATATTAGCATTAAAGCAATATAAAAGGCCACTTGTGCTTATTTTTTGTTGTTGTTCAGAATCTGTGGTTATAATTTTATACCAAATAGGCCGTACAATTAACATTTATATGGTGGATACTCTGTGCTAGGCACTGTATTAAATGCTTTACAACTATTTTTCTCATTTGATCCTCAAAACTATTAACTATATCAACTTATAATTGAGGAACCTGAAGCAAACAGAGATTAAGTGACTTGCCTAGGGTGACATAGCTAGCAAGTATCTAGGGCAAATTTGAACTCAGGTCTTACTGACTCCAGGACCAGTACTCTTTGTCCACTGTGTCACTGTGTCATGTTAGGGGTATATGATAGATGAGTAAATTAGAGTTCAATGAGAGAGAGAGAGAGAGAGAGAGAGAGAGAGAGAGAGAGAGAGAGAGAGAGAGAGAGAGAAATTATTAGGCACTTACTATGTGTCAGGTACTGAAAATTTTCTTTGGATTAGAGATAAAACATAGAAGCTAACAAACTAGTCCAGTGATGGGCAACCTTTTGAGCTTGGTGTATCAAAATTTGCCAAAAAAATGAGCATAACTTGTGTGTCACTTTGAGAAAAAAAAAACATTTTTGAGATATTTACAGTTTAAAAAACAAAAAATATATAATTGTAATATATAACTGTATTTAATAAACCAAAATAGGTAAATTAATATAGGTAGAATTTTCATCTAGAGTGCACAGAGTATCTACACTACACTACAGCAAATGTTTCATCCTTGGCATGTGGCCCCATACTTCTCTGTATGCGGCCGTGTGTCATTGAAAATGGCTACACATGTCAGTGATGTCATGCGTGCCATAGGTTTGCCATCACCGAGCTACTCCCTGACCCCTCCTGTCCCCAACATCCACTTTTCAACTTTTCCTTCAGTAACAGTAATCAAATCAACTCAATTGATGTTTCTGAAAAGAATATAGCAATCAACTTCCTGAATAACTGCCACCCTTTCAATATCCCAGACCAAAACTTCCTTGGTTAACGTAACCCTATAAAAATTTTCTCCCCCATTAAAATATGATGGACTTGAAGACAGGTAATGTCCCACTTTTGTATTTCCAGCACTTAGTATGATCTCTGGACATAGGAAGCACTTAAGGATTCACTTCATTCATTCATTCATTCATTCATTCATTTTGATGTGGAACTTTGGAGCTGGCACAGTTCAGTGGAAAAAGCAACGGATCTGAAGTCAGAGGATATGATTTCAAATCCTATCACTGATGCTTATTTACTTATGTGACATTGGACAAGCCTCTTAACCTCCATGAGTTTGAGTGTCCTCAAATGTCAAATGAAAGAGTTGGACTAAATAGCCTCCAAGATGCCATTCATCTCCAAATCTATGATTCTACAGAGAAGTTGTTTGTTGTCGTTGTTGTTTTCATTTATTTTGTTTTGTTTTCTGAAAAAAATAAATTATTTCCAATTCGGAGAGATTGAGTTTGAGATGCTAGTGGTGGAACACCATGAGGGATTGTCCAAGATTTAGTGGTCAGTGGGGACTGGGAAGGGAAAAAAGACCTGGAAATGGCAACACATGCCAGGAGCCCTGTATTCTGCTTACTGGGGAAAACTGCTTTTTCCTATCATACACTAACTTACAACATGAAGCTGACATGAAGACAGGCCCTACTTGGCATATTTTCTGTATTTTCAAGAGGGAAAAAAAAGCCCCAGCAACAACAACAAAAAAACCATTGTTAGCCATTATCTAAGCCTAATGATTATAATTAAGCCAGAGAGGACCGTCTGTGATATTTTAAGCATCAGTCAACATATCATTTTGAAAAATGAAGTACTGAATTAGGCAGCCACAGGTACCAACTATGCATATAGTATAATAAACATTAAAAAAAATAACCATTTTGACACCAGCACTTTTCTCCATCTGTTTACTTTTATACAAATTCAGGGCAATTGATATTTCTTTATCCTATCACTATTAAAAAAAAAAGTGACCAAATGAGCACCCCCTCCAACATGATGTCATCTTAGAGAGCATTTTGTAAGCTTACAGCTGGAACTAGCTCACCCACATTCTTTTGCCCAGCCTCCTAGTTCCCATTCTCATCTCCCTTTCCCCTGTTGTAACATTGCCCCCTCCCCCATCTCAACTACTTCTTAAGAAGGGCACCAGAGGGTGTCAGAGTTTACATTCAGAAGACAACTTGGAAGAAACTTCTGTGCTGGTTCTTGGGTCCCCAGGTGGCTATGTCCATGGAGGATAAATGAATTGGATTCAGTTCTAGATAACTAGCATCTCCTTTATTTCATTTCCATTCTAATCTCTTGCTACCCTGCCCCCTAAGACAGTGCTTAAAAAATTCCAGGCTCTATTAAAAGCCAGACATCCAACTTACTGACAGAGCCTGCTTCCACCTTTCTGAAGTATATTTATTCCTTTCTGTAAATTTAATTTTCTTTCTCCTATCACTGATGAGATAATGGCTTTTATATTTCAGCGCTCTCTCTCCTCTCCTTTTCTCTCTCTCTCTCTCTCTCTCTCTCTCTCTCTCTCTCTCTCTCTCTCTCTCTCTCTCTCCCTCTCTCTCTCTCCCTTCCCCTTCCTCTTTCCCTCCTTTGGTTGGCTTTGAATTTGTCACTCTCTTAGGAGCCCAAACTAATGAGAGACTGTGTTGTTTTAAGGATAAACCAGAAAATGAGGAAATAATATCTGACTGACACCTACTGGAATACAAATGTCAGTACAACAGTATTTATAACAGTGATAAAGCTATTATTTGCAAGCTTTGTAAGTACCTAGGGTATACTTTTGTATGTTTAGAAATCTATTAAGAAATGTGAGAATGTGAGTTTACAAATATATACGTATAAATGATACACATGTACATGTGAGTAGACATAGGCGGGGTGAGGCATGGGGTTATAGGAATTGTTTCCCCCATTGGATTTGTGATTTCTTCTCATATAAATAACTCCTAGACAGGAAACTGCATATCCCAATGAAAATCAGCATTTGTTTTGCCTCTTACAGTCTTAGGAAGTTGCCTGGGATACTGAGAAGTTAGGAGTTACCCAGCATTCCATAACTACAATGATTCAGATAAAGATAATAATAGCAGTGTTATTGTTGCTTAGTCATTTTTCAGTCCTACCTAACTCTTTTTGACCCCCTTTGGAATTTTCTTGGCAAAGAGACAAGAATAGTTTGCTATTTCCTTCTCCAGCTCATTTCACAGATAAAGAAACTGAGGTCAACGGGGTTAAATGATTTACCCAGGATCTCATAGCTAGTGTGTCTGAGATTTGATTTGAACTCAGGAGATTGAGTCTTACTGACTCCAGGACCAGAACTCTATCAACTATGCTATATCATTGTCTGAGGGAAGATACTTTACCAGTTATCAAGGCTCAGGTCAGATGCTACTCCTGTTAGAATTAGTGGGAACTAGTTGTTCCATACCCCTGGTCCAACTCCTTTGCAAAGAGAAGGGAGGGATATCTATTTTCTATTCTTTTTTGGGGGGCCAGGCTTAACGATTAAAAAGTCTATCTTCAAAACAGATCTCAGAGATATTTAAGACTAACATTCTTTGACTTTTTTAAAGTTAAAAACTCTTACCTTCTGTTTTAGAATAAATGTTGTTTATTGGTTAAGGCAGAAGAGCAATAAGGGCTAGGCATTGGGGCTTAACCTGGTTTGACCAAAGTCACACAGCTAGGAAGTGTCTGAGGTCAAATTTGAACTCAAGATCTCCCTGGCTCTCAATCCACTGAGTGATCTAGCTGCTCCCTTACTCCAATTCAACTATTTTAAGGGATAAGTGAGGTCTGGGGGAAGATTTCTCTGCTCCCTCAGAAACACCAATGCATTGTCCTTTGATATTTTAAGATGAATGATCTTGTCAAATTCAGGGATACTCATCAATAATTTTTCTTCTCTTCTGTCTTCTACCCACAAAGAACTACAAGGAGAACTATTTATTAATTCACAGATACAGAAAAAAAGTATCTTTAGCTAGGAGGAAATATGATTCAACTCTCCTCACAGAACCTCAGTAGAAAGGACCCTGAGTTTGGAGTCCAAGGACTTAATTTTAACTCTTAGCCCTTCCACTTATCATATTTGGGTGAACTTTGGAAAATCCCTGCCTCTCCCCTCTATGGGTTTCATTTTTATCATTTGCAAAATGGAAATACTAGACTCAATGTCCTTCAATATCTTTCCCAGTTCCAAACTAATGACCTTATGGGCCCTCTTCTCTCTTCTTGAAGCTCTAGTTGTCTGTTTTGGCAAGTGTCCTCACACTAGTCCTGGGCAAAATTTAGAAGAAATCTTTTGATTGGGTTGGGTTGCTTTCTTCTTCTTCTTTCTTTCTCCTCCTCCTCCCCCTCCCCCTCCTCCTCTTCCTACTTCTTCTCCTCCTCCTCCTCTTCCTCCTTATTTTCCTCCTCATTCTCCTCCTCCTCCTCCTCCTCCTCCTCATTCTTCTCCTCCTTCCCCTTCCTCTTTCCTTCCTTGTTTTGCTTTGAATTTCTCATTCTCTTAGGAGCCCAAACAAATAAAAGACTGTTTTATTTCCCATGTTCCCTTGTGACTTCACTCAAGCCTGATTTCCAATTATCTGATGGCTTCTGAAGCCTCTTTCTTTTAAGACTGATTCTGGAAATAAATTCATTTACTCTGAGGGGTTAAACCTATGGATCTTCCCAAAGGAGAAACATGGAAGGGGTGGTCTTTAATCCTGAAGAATGAAAGAATCAAAAAATGACAAAATCAGCTGGCAGAAGGTGATATGGGAAATGTTTTAATCCAGAGGTCCCAAATTCACCCACTGAGAAACCACAGGAAATCTGCAAAATCCCTGGGTGTCTCAACAAGATAAAAAGGTACCATAATTTGGAAGTCTTAAACAAAATAAAGAAAAGACAACACAGATAATGCTAATTTATGGTTTTCTAAGTCCTCATGATTTACTCAGGAATTCCTATCCTTTTGAATTTGACAACTCTGCTATAGTCCAACCTCATTGCCCATTGGTCTCCCTTGTAGAAACTGTGGTGACTATATGAAATGGGCAGCAAGGATAGGCTTCCTTTTAACTTCAGCTATGTGGCATCTCAGTTGGTGGGTTTAATTATAAAATCAGAGTGCTGGTGGTAATGGTAGTAACAGATGCTACTAGAGGACTTTACAGTTCAGAAAGTTCTTTATGTCTATTATCTCATTGAAGGTTTATTATGATTCTGAGCAGCAGGTATTTCCTTGGAATTATTGCTCCCATTTTATTGATAAGAAATTGAGGCTCAGCAAGGTTTAAATGACTAATCAGGATCACTCAGCTAGCACAGGTAGTTAAGTTAGTCAGAGTAGGCTATGAACACAAAATTTGCTGATTCCAACTTCAGCAGGGAGAAATGGAAGGCTGGAATTCACTGGGCTGTTACAAAGAGATTTTGACCTAGTTCCAGTTCAGCCATTTGGTAACCTAAGTAAATAAGTTGTCATATCTAGGCCTTAATTGTCTCTTCTATAAGATAATGGGGCTATTACTATAAAAATACATATAAAATTTGGAATTAGGGATTTGGTTGTCAACTCTGCTAATTACTTGTTGTGTAACAATGGATAAGTATCATCCTTTGTCTGATCTTATCTTCCTTATTTCTAAAATAAATGGGGTTAGACTTTATGACCCCTAAGTCACTTCAAGTGTGGGATAGTTGGACAGGTTCAAGAGCATCTAGAATGAAATGAGGAGTAATACTTGCTAACTTTGTGACCTTGTGACATTTAACCCCAGTCAAATTACACATGATTAAAATGGGAGTGATATTTGCATTTCTCACCCCTAAAGAATTGTTGTGGTGTTCCAATAAAACCATTTGGCCCATTTCTGTTTTGAACTTCAAGTGCCATCTATATGTATAATTTTTGTAATAAGATGAAATCTAAGAGCTAATCCTGAGTTCAGACAGTCAACAAGAACTTTCATGATGGATTAATTTCAGTTTTTAAGCAATTAGTTAATTGTTGATCAGTTGAATCTAGTCTTTTCAGAAACTAGTTAATGGGTTTGACCCTCATAAAACTGTTGCTCAATCCTAAATGAGTCTTCCTGATCTCATTTGGGGTTTTCTTGACAAAGATAGTAGAGTGGATTGACATTCCCTTCTCAAGTTCAATTTATAGCTGAAGAAACTGAGGTAAAAAGGTTCAGGTGAATTGTCCAGAGCCCCACAGCTACTAAGTGTCTAAGTACACAGATTTCAACTCAGACAACTGAATGTTTCTGACTTTAGTCCCAGTGTTCTATCCACTGCACCACCTACCTACTACCCTCTCCCATAAAACCAGTAAGGTGATTTGAATCAATAAATATGTTTACTAATTACTGGGTACCTGCTATGTGTTAGGCATTGTGATCTCCAAGGTCCATCATATCTCAGAATCTTATATCCTTAATTCAGGTAGCTATTCTACCTGATTTAACAGGAGATAAAAAAAAATCTTAAGAATTCAGTGTAAATGAAACCAACTGTCAGTCAGTCAACAAGCCTGTGTTATGCATTTTTTGTATACTTAAACTCTGTAGGTGGAAGAGGGTGACATAAGGAAAGACAAAGTAAAACAAAAAATAGTCCCTGCTCTCTAGGAGCTCTGTTTAACTGAGGAGATATCAACTACACCTACATACAAACAAGTTATATATAGGATAAATTTCAAATTAGAGGGAAAACATTAAAATTCTAGGAGATTTGGAAAGACTTTTTTGTAGAAGGCATGATTTTAGCTGGGTCATAAAGAAAACAAGGAGGTAGAAATAATACAGACAAGAATTCTGGGCAGAGGGTATACATACTGAAAATACCCAGTATTAGGTGGCTGAGTGTTTTTCATTCTTCTTTTGTACATTACTTTTGTCTTCATTTTTAATATTTTATTTTTCTCAAATTACATATAAAACAAATTTGAACATTATTTTCTTTAATTTTGAGTTCCATATTTTCTCTCTCCTTTTCATAATTCCTCCCTCCCTTCCCTCCCCCTTTCCTGAGATTCTAAGCAATCTGATACAAATTTTACAAGTTAATTTTTTTCATATTAGTCATTCTGTAGGAGATAGCTCAAAGAAAGAAAAGGAGGAGAAGGAAAAGGAGGAAGAGGAAGAGTAGAAGAAGAAGGAGGGAAAGGAAGAGGAGGAGGAGGAGGAGGAGGAGAAGGAAGAAGAGGAGGAGTAGGAGGAGAAAGAGGAAGTGAAGGAAGGAAGGCAGGAAGGAAAGAGGGAGGGAGGGATGGAGGGAATAAAGAAGGACAAATATAGAATGCATCAGTCTCCATTTAAACTCCATCAATTCTTTCTCAGAGGGTAGTTGGCGTTTTGCAGTACAAGTTTTTGGGATCATCTTGAATGTTTGCATTATTGAAAATCACTAGTACATTCACAGTTGTTTGTCAAAAAACGTTCTGTCACTACATTTTTCTGGTTCTGCTCACTTCAGTTTGCATCAGTTCATATGTCTTTCCAGATTTTTTCAAAGTCATGATGCTTGTCGTTTCTTATAGCACAATAGTACTCTATCACAATCATATACCACAAATTATTGAGCCATACCCCAATTGATAGAGAACCCCTCAATTTCCAGTTCTTTATTACCATAAAAAGAACTGCAATAAATATTTTTTGTGCAAATAGGTCTCCTCCTCCTTTTTATTTCTATGGGATGTAGATCTACTCTTGGTATTGATAGCTGTTGAGTCTTTTAGGTATTATTCCAATTTGCTATTAAAAATGGTTGGATCAGAACACAATTCCACAAACAGTGCTTGGATTAGGTTCCAATTTTCCTACATTCTCTCCAAAATTTGTCATTTTTCCTTTTCTGTCATGTTGGCTAACCTGATAGTTGTGAGGTGGTACCTTAGAGTTGTATTAATTTATATTTCTTTAATCAATAGAACATTTTAGATAATTTTTTCTATGACTATATAAAGCTTTGATTTCTTGAGGAGATTGATTTTCTTGTAAAAGGAACAGCAATGAGGACAATATTGTTTTAATTTGATTTATGTTTTGATGATCCAGGTGATGGTCAATTGTCATAAGTATTAATAATTCATAATTATATAGCACTTTAAAGTTTCCCGTGTGCTTTATATAGATGAGTCATTTGAAATTCATATTATTCTTGTAATATAGATGTCCTAGATATTATTATCCCCATTTTAAAGTGAAGAAATTGAGACTCAGAGAAATTATGTGATTTATCTAGTCACAAATTTTTTGAGGCTCATGTTCCAACTTTTTTCTTCCTGATTTTACCACCCTCCAAGCCCTATCCTTTATGATTTTTTATTCAGCTCGTGATTGTATATCACAAGTTCTACCTCACTAGATTCTTAGTTATGACTCTAAGGAATGGTGTATATCTCCAACCCATTCATTAACCAGACTACCTAAATAGATAACACATGCCTAGCCATTTTCTAGGGGCCATGAAGGAAGCAGTGAATTAAAGCAGAGGGTTTAGTCACTTGCTAGGCATGAGATCCTAGGTATCAAACCCTCTGAACTTTAATTGGCTAATTAAAAATTTGGGACCATATTAACACCTTTCTCAATGTGTTCTTGTTGGGATCCAATGTCATCTTGCTTGTTAATCTTCCAGTTCTACATGAATATTTCTATTATCATTATGAATTTTATATACTCTAGCTACTATATCCATCAGAAGACAGGGTCTACTGTGGCTTTACTTTTTTTTCTTTCTGTATTAATATTATATTCAAAGAGCCTGTTGTAGAGTTGAAAGAGAATGGAATTTATATTCAGGAGAAAACCTAGGTTCAGATTAGGTCTTTATTTTTTTCCTAGTTGTGTAACCTTGGGCAAGTAATTTTTTTTGGACTTTAGTTTCCATCTCTTTAATTAACATATTGATATTTGTACTACTTTCCTAAAAGGATAGTTGTGAATCTTAAAAGTGAAAATATAAATAACGCATTTGGTCAACTGGAATTTGAACCATTATTATGATTTCTCCCAAGCAGTCCATTAGTCAGTCCCTTTATTAAGATTTTGATTCTTCTCTGATCTTATTCATATGAAGTTTCTCTACAGTATATCAAACACAATATTTCCTTCTCTATCCAGTCAATCGCTTACTTCTGGATGTTTACACCAATTGTTTCAAAACGTAGAATGCATTTACTGCTTTTCTCTTGTGTCTGGGAATATTTAGTTTCTTTTCTGTGTTGAAGAAAAATGATACCTCCTACATGAAGTCTTTCTTTACCCTCCCACTTGTTATTCCCTTCTCTTGGCGTTACATTTTATACTTATTCTTCATATTTTATATTCATCTATCTCTTGCTCTTCTCCACTCCAAAGTAGAATTCAAGCTTCTTGAGAACAGGGGTAGTTTTTGATTTTGGTTTTCTATCTCTAGCATCTGGCACAGACCCTTGCATTCATCAGATGCTTAATAAATGAGTGTTGAATAAATAAATGAAGGAATAAAGGAATGGATAGCTTTTATTCATATCCTCTAATAAATTTGCTATATAGTATTGAGTCAGCCCAGTTAAGGGAGATACCTTTATTGGATTTATGTTCATGGTATTTGGATATCAATGGAATACGTGGGCTGGCGATTGGTTTTCAGACTATTAATATAGATGTGAAATCAAGAGATTTTTGTAAATGCTTTCTTTCTGTCTCTATCCTCCCCCTTCTTCTCTTCCTCTAGAATTTATTGTAGTCTTCTGTTTACAGGCAGGAAGCCAATTGCCTTCTGTATGACAATGTTCCAAGCCTCATCAATTTGAATTAATTCTGCCACTAAAAATTCCATGAGACAATCTCAAATATTTTATGGATCTATATATATAGCATCAACTGTGTCTAATCATTGTTTATAATCCTTTTATTAAAATAGTAATAAAATATATCTGGCAAGATGAGTTCTTTGTGATATCACCTTGATTATTTCTTAAGATTCTAAGATGCTGACATTTATCTCCTTCCCAATTATACCATTATTTTACTTGCTTAAAATATTTTGTCAAATAATTTTTACAATCATTTCTGATTATACTTTTTGAGGAAGCTGATTTATTCTTCAAGATTCTTTATTTTCCAGGTTCTTCCTGTCCCTGTGAAATTGAAGAGAAATGTTTATTTCAGTTGCACATTTGCTATTGGGTCCTACATTCTGTTATCTCCCTGATATGTACACTTCTTTTCTATTAGGGGTCCTATAACATTTTTATTAATGTTAGAAAGGAATTTTATAGAATGATAATAAAATAACAATTAAACCTACATATGATATTAAAGTTTATCAACTTCTTTACATATAGAATTCAAATTGAGACACTTAGCATCCCATTGAATTAGCCATTATTATTCGTATTTTAAAGGTGAGGAAACTGAATATGCAAGAGGATAAGGGACTTGTCCAGAGTCAAATGGACAAATATTAGTCTGAGACAGGATTTAAACTGAGATCTTCTTGCTTCCAAGTCCCTCATTCCAATCACTATATCACCTAGCTTCCTCCACTGGTTGAAAAACTAATTTCTGTCAAAGTAGATATTTTCATTTTTCGTATTTATATATCTAATACTATGCACAATGACTGATGCCCACAAAACATTTAATAAATGTTTATTTTCCAATTGTTTGACCTAAAGTGACAAATATAGAAGTTAATTCATATAAATACATTCTAAATGGATTTTTATTCCATTAGGTACAGTAGTATCTAAAGACATTTTATACCTACGTACTTTACCACACCAAGATAGAGAACAAAGTGCTTTGAAAAGGAGGAAAACCAGGTCTAACAGCAGGACAGAGCAGGTGGACACTACTGCTAGGTAGCTCAGTGAAAACAATCCATCTTGTCCACCCCTCTTGAGCTTTTAGCCTCAGGGAACAATAAACACTAAAGATTAACCAAGTACGGCTTAATCCCAACAACTGGACAGACAAGAAGTCTTCAGAGGGCAGGGAAACTCCAACACCTCTCTCCCATAGACTGCAGAGAAAGAAACTACAAACCTCCATTGCCAGTTGGAGGAAGATCTTTCACCAATGCTCATTGAATCCACCTGCTTAACCCAGCATTATAGATAAGGAAAAAATATGAGTAAACAACAGAAAAAGAGAAAAGAAATTACAATTGAAAGCTTCTCTCTAGGAAGCAAAAAAGAGAAAATGAAATAGAAAAAGATCAAGAAGCCCCAGCAAATTGGAAACAGGCAAACGGGCATTGGAAGGTCTCAAAATCCAATTCAAGAACTTCAAAAATTCAAAAAACAATCAAGAGAAAATGAAGACAATTTTAAAGAGGAAATACATGATTGAAAACAAGAAAATACAATAAATTGACAAGCTCAAAAACTAAAGAAGGGAAAATACTATCTACAAAGAAAATCAGACCAGAAGGAGAAGGATGACAAAAAGCCAGGGATGAAATTCAATCTTTAAAAAATAGAACTCAAAAACTAGAAGCAAATGACTTCGCAAGGCAGCAAGAATATATAAAACAAAATTTAAAAAATGAAAAATTTAAGGAGAATATAAAACATCTCTTTAACACAACCAAAGATCTTAAAAACAGATCTCAAAGAGACAATTTAAGAATTATTGGTCTAAGGGGCAGCTGGGTAGCTCAGTGGATTGAGAATAAGGCCTACCGACAGGAGGTCCTAGGTTCAAATCCGGCCTCAGACACTTCCCAGCTGTGTGACCCTGGGCAAGTCACTTGACTCCCATTGCCCACCCTTACCAATCTTCCACCTATGAGACAATACACAGAAGTTAAGGGTTAAAAAAAAAAGAATTATTGGTCTACCAGAATATCATGACAAAAGAAAAAGCCTGAACAGCATCCTACAAGAAATTAATAAAGAAAACTACCCTGATGTTCTTGAACAAGAGGGAAAAGTGGAAATTGAAAGAATCCACAGATCACCTGCTACATATAATCCACAACTAACAACTTCCAGAAATATTATAGCCAAATTCGAAAACTACCAGACCAAAGAAAAAATATTACCACCTGCTAAGAAGAAATCATTCAGATACCAGAGAACCACAGTTAGGATGACACAGGATCTATCTGCATCTACATTGAAGAACCAGAAGGCATTGAATACAATATTCCAGAAAGCAACAGAAGTGGGTCTACAACCAAGAATCAACTATCCAGCAAAATTGATTACATTTTTGCATGGGAAATTATGGTCATTCAATAAAATTGAAGACTTCCAAGCATTCATCAAAAAAATAACAGACTTTGTTCTGGGTTAAGATGGTGGCAGAGTAAGAAGCAGCTCTTAACCTCTCCTGACTGAAACACACAAAACTCCTCAAGGGGACATAAAATCAAGTCCAGACGAATGGAGGAACCCCACAACAGGGCACAGCGTGGAAGGTACGTGGAATCGAGGCATTTCCATGCTATAAAGCGGTGAAACAGCTCTCACTAAATCGCGGGCTGAGCAACCACCCCACCACCACCCCCTCCACACACAACACCTATAGCGCCGAAGCCAGCTAAAAAGAAAAAGAGCAAGTTTGGGGCACCCATCGAGTCATTGGCAGCTCTGGGGCCTGTTCCTGAAAGCAGCAAGATTTAGGACCCCAAAAAGCTAACGGACGCACGCAAAATTTGAGCACGGGAGCAGGACACCAAGAGCGGACGCAGGGCACAGAGCGTGGCTCAGGACGCAGAGAACAGGCTCAGAGCGCAGGCACGGGTGGAGGCATGGGTGGAGGCAGGCACAGCCACAAGCTAAAGCTCTGAAACCCTGAGTGGGGAACCAGTGCAGACGGGTATACAACTGTGGAAGCAGCGCTCTGAGACTTGTAAAGAAACCTCCAACAGAGGATCAAGCAAGGAGGTCCACCAGGGGGCTTGACCGTGGACAGACCCTGAGCTCGAGGATAAACCTGAGAAGCTGCTGGGCTAACGATGGCTACCCAGTATCAGGAAGTTCAGAAGAGAAAGATTAACAACAAGAAAAAGAAGTCTTTAACACTCAACAACTTTTACATAGAGAAAATCCAGACAACCAAGCAAACAGAGGAGGAGAACAAACAAGCATCCGGATCCTCCTCAAATAAGGAAAACTCCTCACAAGCTATGGAAGAGTTCAAAACTGAGATTTTGAGGAAAAAGGAAGAGATCTGGCAAGAAAATAACTGTTTAAAAGGTAGAATCTTGCAATTGGAAAGGGAGGCTTAGAAACCAAATGAACTGATAAGCAAATTGAAAACCAGAAATGACCAGATTGAAAAGGAATACGAGAAGATTATGGCCGAAAACCAGAAGATTATAGCAGAAAATCAAAAGATCATAGGCGAAAACCGAAAGATTATAGCCGAAAATCAATCCCTAAAGGCTAGAATTGAGCAAGTAGAAGCTAATGATCTCTCAAGACAACAAGAACAAATAAAACAAAGTCAAAACACTGAAAAAATAGAAGGAAACATGAAATGTCTCAATGAGAGAGTGACAGACCAAGAAAACCAGTCTAGAAGAGACAATTTGAGAATAATTGGTCTTCCAGAAAAACCAGAAATTAATAGAAACCTGGACTCCATACTAACAGAAATAATTCAGCAAAATTGCCCTGAAGTCCTGCAACAAGAGGGCAATATAGACATTGAAAGGATTCATAGAACACCTGCGACATTCGATCAAGAAAAGAAAACACCCAGAAATATAATTGCCAAATTCAAGAGTTTCCAAGCAAAAGAAAAAATCTTACAAGAAGCCAGAAATAAACAATACAAATATCAAGGAGCACCAATCAGGATCACACAGGATCTAGTAGCCTCCACGCTAAAAGATCGCAAGGCTTGGAATACGATATTCAGAAAGGCAAGAGAGCTGGGCCTGCAACCACGGATCAACTACCCATCAAAATTGACTATATATTTCCAGGGGAAAGTATGGGCATTCAACAAAATTGAAGAATTCCAGGTATTTGCACAGAAAAGACCAGGGCTAAATGGAAAGTTTGATATCCAACCACAAAAATCGAGAG
>NC_058132.1:37765144-37813102 GCF_016433145.1 Gracilinanus agilis
TCATCAAAACAATATGGTACTGGTGAAGAGACAAAAGGCAGGAACAGTGGTATAGACTTGGGGTAAGTAATTTCAGCAAGGCAGTATATGATAAACCCAATGAGCCTAACTTTTTGGACAAAAATCCACTACTTGACAAAAACTGCTGAGAAAATTGGAAAACAATGTGGGAGAGATTAGGTTTACATCAACATCTCATACCCTACACCAAGATAAATTCAGAATGGGTGAATGACTTGAATATAAAGAAGGAAAATATAAGTAAATTAGGCAAACATAGAATAGTATACTTGTCAGATCTCTGAGAAAGGAAAGAATTTTAAAACCAAGCAAGAGTTAGAAAAAAAATTACAAAATGTAAAATAAATAATTTTGATTACATTAAACTAAAAAGATTTTGTACAGACAAAACCAATGCTACCAAAATTAGAAGGGAAGCCACAAATTCGGAAAAAAATCTTTATAACAAAATACTTGGACAAAGGTCTAATTACACAAAAAAATAAAGAAGCTAAATCAATTGTACAAAAAAAAATTAGTCCATTCCCCAATTGATAAATGGGCAAGTGACATGAATAGACAATTTTCAGATAAAGAAATCAAAGCTATCAACACAGGAAAAAAATTTTCTCAATCTATAATTAGAAAAATAGAAATCAAAACAACTCTGAGGTACCACCTCACACCTAGCAGATTAACTTACATGACAGCAAAGGAAAGTGTAGAATGTTGGAGGGGATGTGGCAAAAATTGGGACATTAATGCATTGCTGGTGGTGTGAATTGATCCAACAATTCTGGATGGCAATTTAGAACTATGCTCAAAGAGCTTTAAAAGACTGCCTGCCCTTTGATCCAGTGATACCATTGGTGGGTTTATACCCCAAAGAGCTCATAAGGAAAAAGACATGTACAAAAATATTTAAAGCCACACTCTTTGTAGTAGGAAAAAACTGGACAACAAGGGTATGCCCTTTAATTGGGGAATGGCTGAATAAACTGTGGTATCTGCAGGTGATGGAATACTATTGTGTTCAAAGGAATAATGAACTGAAGTAATTCTTTGTGAACTGGAACGACCCTCAGGAATTGATGCAGAATGAAAGAAGCAGAATCAGGAGAATATTGTACACAAAGACTGATACACTTTGGTAAAATTGAATGTAATGTACTCCTGTACTAGCAGCAATGCAATGATTTGGGTCAATTCAGAAGAACTTATGAAAAAGAAAGCTATCCACATCCAGAGGAAGAACTATATATAGTTCTATATATAGGCTATAGAAGGGGTTGGGAGGAGGGGAGGGAAAGAACATAAATCCTACAGCCATGAAAAAACTGTTCTAAATTAATTAAATACAAATGTTAAAATAAATAAAGAAATAAGGGAGTTTGGTATGGTGAAAGTTTAGAGGGAGAAAAAAATTAAGTTTTTAGTTATATTAAGTTTAAGATATTTATGGGATATTCAGGTTTGTGGGATATCTTTGTGGGATTTAAATTGTCTAAGAGGCAATCAGTGATTCAGGGGAGATATTTGCATGTGTATATAATTCTGAGAATCATTTGAACAGAGTTCATAATTAAACCTGTGGAAATTGAAGAGTATCTTAAGAGATTCAAGATAAAACCTCTGACACATTCACAGATACGTAGTTCTGGTTAGAGCTCTAGCCCAAGACTCTATGAAATCAACCAATATTTATTAAATGCCTACCATGCGCCAAGCACTATGTAAAGCATAGATATATAAAGAAAAGGAAAAGATAGTCTTTATTTTTAAAGAGCTCACAGACCACTGGGGGAGACAACATATAAACAATTATGTATAGATGCATACGTAACAGATTAACACACATATACTGTATATTCATAAATAATAGGTCACCATATCCATGATTTACTACCATGGGAAAAAGAGGAAAAAAAACTCAAAAAATTTGAAAATTCCATAAAATGAAAAATATTGATTTCATAAGTTTCAAATATTCACCAAGAGATTACAGACTGTAACATGATGAAGTCTACCATATCAACACATTGTTTATTGTATTTCATTTTCGAAAAGAAGCAATAACATCACTGGACAATGTCTTGATTTGTGCATGAATTGGATTTAATTCAAGCAGACTTGCAAGAAATCATCAACCTAATTCTTCTAACATCAAAATCCAGGTACAAGGCAAAAATCAGGATAACTGGTGATGACCCAGGATGTCATCAGTGCCCTTAGCATCTTCTATGCTGACCAAGCTCTATGTGCTCCACAGTGTCTGTTTCAGCCACATTATAGATATCAGAACTTATTTTTTCCCTCATTTGTCCATTTCATCAGGGGAAAGCTTCACATGGTTTAGGTAGACACCATGCTACTTCACTGAGACATTTGTGGGTTACCTTTAACCTGTATTAGACTATCTGTGGAGATCATTTTCCCTCAATGTGGTCATTGTGCGTGCTACCACTTCTTGGAGCCACAGGTGAAAGTTGAGTGCCACGTACACAACAAAGATGAGTGAGAAGTCCTAAAAGGACCCAGCAAATCCTCACACCAAAGATGCTAGTCCTTCTTGAACACCTAACTACTCTGAGAGAGTACAATACTATAAATGATGTGCAATATATTTTATTATTACTATACAAGTATCCCTTCCATATTGCAACTTTACCCATTGGGATTTCAACATTTCACAGGTTATCATAAGAAGTTAAATGGAAACATTTGGGGAGTTTTGTAGAAGCTGCAGATGACATGAGAAAGGCAAATAATACAGAAAAAAGTTTATTTTATTTATTGTATTATTTATTTATTATAGAATATCAATGTATTTTAGCTTCAATAACATAAGCATGCAAATTTTTTAGAGTTAAAGTAAGTAAAAAGTTAGTTATATTGTAGAAATGTACCATAGGCTATGATTTATCAGTAGGGAATTTCAAAGTTATTTTTTAAATGTGTTTTGTTAGACATGCAATATTTTTCTCCTCTGATTTGTTTTGTTTTTAAGAAATTCATATTTGTTGCATATTCATAAAATTTCATTTCATACAGTATTTTTGCTTAATACTGACCTACATATAGTCTGTGATTAAATGCTTAACCCAGATTTTACAGTAAGGTTCTATAAACACCCTATAAAAGAAAAACAAACAAATTCAAAACTTTTCCAGTAAGGAGGATCAAACATTTTTATGTAGATTTTTCCAGATTGCTAGGGGTCCACCACTTCAACCCCTATACTATGGAAGAGAACATCTATTTAATTCTGGTAATGCCTTACTGCATATTTAACTTATCTATTAAACTTTATAATACATAAGCATGCATAAGGAAATCACATCATATATGGCCTCATTAAGTATTTGCTTATATCTGGTTTCAGACATCTTTTGTAGGGCTTAGAATGTATCCTCTGTGGATTCCCTGAGCACAGTAAATAACCTTGTATTGTATCCCCAGAATTTAGCACAGTGGATTATCCATAATAGGGGTTCAATAAATGCTTTTTTGATCTATTCATTGGGAAGGAAGGGGAATGACACTTGTTTTCAGGCTCCATTTCTATTAAATTTTGATGGCAGTGGTTAAGAGTAACCTTAAGGCAGATTATAATACCCACTTCATGAAGATAATAGAACATTATTTGCAAACTCAAACGAATCTGTGTGTTTTATGAAGAGAGTCCAATATATCTGCCTATTTTAGTCACTAATTCCAATTGTTTTTCTTTTGCCTCTGCTGCTCCTCTATACTACACTTTGAAAACTTCCTTAATTTATTTGAGGAAAGAGGAAACATATATGCATCCTCAAAGGAGTTTGAAGGAAATATATAACAGACCCTTCGAATCTCAAAAATGCCTCCTTTCCTTCTTCTTTGGGATGTAAGGTGCTAGGAGGTAAGCTGGGCTCCTATTCAACAGTTAATATTGAGATAGTACTTGGTAAAAAAGGTAATTTATTGTAATAAGCCACTTCTACCTCCAAACTCCCTCAGTTGAGATTTCACTCTGGCAAAGGCTCATTTAAGGGAAACGAATAATGAAAGTCTCTGAGCAAAAGAAAATCAGCTCCTTTTTTTAAAAAAAATCAGTCTTCATCAGAACAAACCCATTTTTAAGAAGTGTGATCTGCTTCATGTCAGGCATTTACATATTTTTCAAGTTCTTAGTCAGAGAAAAATCTTGAGGTGTCAGGCTAGAAAACTTTAAGACAGTTCCCATTCTCTTCAAAATAAATGAGAGGTGTCATTTTTAATGAAGAGAGGAAAAAAGATGGCTTTAATCCCATCCCTACTCTGCTTCCCCTCTCTCCTTTAAATTGGGAGCTATCCATATTGCCATAAAAATGAAGTTGAAATTATCTTGAGATGTCAGAGTGGAGCTCATTAGTCTTTTCAAAGGTATCTATTCAATGAACTTCAATTTGGGCAGGACAAGTGTGCAAGCCATGTTTATTCTGTCTTGTGGCTTCAAGAAAATTTCCAGAAACTTGTGAAATACATTAAGAATCAATAAAGCCTTCATCTTGGATCTCATCATAGATGTGGGGATGATCTTGGATGTTCAGACTATGACAATGGAATATGAGCTCTTATTGTCCAAAGAACAGTTAGGTTCACTTAGCTCATAAGCAACTTGTCTTTCAGTCTTTTTTATCCATAGTCACCCTTGAAGATAATTCTCTAAGGCAGTGGTCTCCAGACTTCATTTTAAAAATTTTCATATTCTTACCAGTTTCTCTCCTTCCCATTCTACTCCAGCTGTAACATTTGGTAGGAGGTTCCCATTGCTCTGCAATTTTGGTTAAGGGAAGAACATATAGTTTGTGGTTAGGTTTTAACTTCTCTGAGGATGGATAATGGATCTTCAAATTTTATGGCCTTAGCATAGGGAGGTCATTCAATAGATAGAGAGCTGGGCCTGGAGATGAGTGTCCTGGTTTCAAATCTAGCCTCAGATACTTTGTAGCTGTGTGAACCTGGGCAAGTCGCTTAACTCCTATTGCCTAGCCCATAGTGTTTTTCTGCCTAGGAATCAATATTTAGTGTTTATTCTAAGACAGAAGGTAAAAGTTTAACCCCTGGCTAAAGAAAAGAATCCGAAGCTTGTACAACAGGAGAGTGGAATAAAATGGGATGCAAGAATACTGCCCTGTAATGAGTAAAAGGTAGTTCTGGTTGTGTTGGAGACAAATCCCTTGCTGGATTTTTTTTTGCTTTAATTTTATAGTATTTCTTAATAAAGAAAGTTTAACTACATGACAGAATAGAGTTACAGAGTTTAGGGGAAAGTTCACTTTAAAAGGATTTGTTCATCATGAATCATATAATGTTCAATAACAGCTTCTCCTTGTTATGGATAATACTGTGAGAAATGCCATGGAATGAAGTCATTTTGCCTCTAGCTGCTGATGACTTTTTCTGCCAGTGCAGTTTGGCATAGACATAACTCCAGGTTGGAGTGATAATCTTGATGGACTTTCCTTTGGAGGGATGAAATTGACTCATCTTCCCTCTCTTCAACTGGATGATCACAACCCTAATGACCCTTGTGATCAAATCAAAGCCTTTTGGAAGTCATGTGTCATGGTTCTCATTCTGGAACCTAATCCTCTAAGAGGTAGAAAAGTTACAATCTGCACTGAGGTGGAAGATGCTCTGATGAATGAAGTTACAGACTGAGAAACTCTAAGAGTAATGAAGCTCCCAGAGGTAAATCCAGCAATCAGCCACCTCACCAACAAAATCATCAAATGTATCAGCTCGACAAGTTCACAGAGATTCACAGAATTCCAGAGATGAAAGGAGCCTTGGAGGACTAACTCAGGGCATTACCCCATAGAACCCGAATATAAATACATGGAGAAGTAAAGATTTTGCCTAGGAACATAAGTGGTAAAGTCAAGCTTCAGATTTAGATACAATGATTCCACACTTTCCTTGGCACCATGCTGCCTCCCCCTTGAACAAGAATCCCTTCTTCAATATATATACTTAGTGAGTATATTGCTTTCACTTAAACTTCCCCAATGCAGCAGAATCTATTAAAACCTAAGGTATTCTGTTCTTCTTGTAAATAACTCTAATTACAAGGGAGCTGCTTTTGTCATCATCATCATTATCATCATCATTAGTTTTTTTCCCTCCCTCTTATATAGTTTAAATTTCCCTCATTATATCTTACAGTTCTTACTTTTACCCTTTAGGGAGAAGATAAACAACTCTCAACCCTTTAAATATTTGAAAAGAACAATCGTGTTCCACATAAGTTTTCTCTTTTTCATGCTAAGTATCTTCAGTTTTTTTAACCAGTCCACATTTGGACCTTAGCCTTCCTGACTCTTATCCTATAGTCACTCTCCAGCTAATAAAAGTCCTTTCTAAATATGTCATATTTCCATCCCATTTGGACTGGACAATGGTAGAAGAAAGTGAGGGGGTGATCAACTGAATCGTCTTCTCCAAGGGGGTCTTTGAGCCTAAATTGTGAGTCTTTATGAGAACTTAGGAAGCTTGGCAGTTTTCCAAGGCACATGGCGCTGACTGCACATCTTATTCTTAGCAGGTCAGGGGATTGCTTTTAATTTGCAAATGCTGGCAAGATGTAAATTGTAATGGTGGGGGGCAATGTGCAACCTTGCACTTTATATCATGCTCACCAGCCCTGCTGCAATCATTTGGGTTAGCAGACCATTGCAGCTACAAATGCCATCTTCATTATTGGCCTCTGAAGTGGCCTCATGAGGATTGTTCTTTCAAAAGGAAACACTCTGCTAATTTAACACCCCCATCCACTCCCTGTTGTATTTAGGGACACTGCTTTGGTCCACTATGAGAAAATGAAAATAGGAAGTTAAAGTTCTAGATTCCATCTGCAAGCAACTGGTAGAGTCCAACATTATAGAAGAAAAAAAGGAACATGAATGTATTCCAGATCATGTGATATGATGATCACAGCCATACTAGAAAAGGAATCTTAGAGATAATCAAATCCAACCTTTACAGATGAAGAACCAGAGACTAGGAATTGTTAAATGACTTACTCATGGTCACATAGTAAATCTCTGAGACAAGACCTGAACTCAAGTCTTCTTGATTTCATACCCAGAGGGCCACTTGGCCCCCTAGAATAAACATGTTAAATGGTATGGAGAGAAAAGCCAATAGCTTCCTGGTTAAGATGGCAGCAGAGTAAAAAGCAGCTGCTTAATCTCTCCTAACCTACACATATAGGATACCTCTAGAGGACATAAAAACAAATCCAGATGAATGAAGGGACCCCACAAAAGGGCACAGCATTGAAGGTATGTGGGGATTGGGGCATTTCCATGCTATAAGGGGGTGAAATAGCTCTCACTAAAATGTGAGCTGAGCAACCCCGTAAACCCCCATACCACCTACAGAGTCAAAGCCAGCACACAAGAGCTCGAGCAAGTTTGGGGCATCCATTAAGTCCTTGGAAGCTACCTGGGATCACCAGGACCTGCCCCTGAGAACAGCAAGACTTAAGACCCCCAAGAGGCTAAAGAACACACAGACTCTGAATACAGACCTTGAGAGCAGGCGCGGACGCTGATCCTGAGTGCAGGCGAGGACCTTGGATGGGGACCCAGCACAGAGGGGTGCTTGACTGTGGAAAAAGTGCTCTGATATTGTTAAAGGATCTTCGAGCAGAGCAATAAGCAAGGGGACCACCAGGAGGCTTGACCCTGAGAACAACTAGACATGAGACCTCAGGAGCCTAAAGAGTGCAAACAGACCTAAGTGTGAGGATAAACCTGAGAGGGCATGAGGCTCACAATGGCAAGCCATCCACAAGAACCCCAAAAGAGAAAGATCAACAAGAATAAATCTTTAACACTCGACAACTTTTACACAGAGAAAATCCAGACAACAGAGCAAACAGCAGAGGAGAACAAACAAATAATCATATCCATACCTTCCCAAAATAATGAAAACTGGTCACAAGCTCTTGAAGAGTTCAAATCTGAGATGATGAGAAAGATGGAAGAGATTTGGCAAGAGAAGTGGGAAGTAGCTCAAAAGGAAATTAACAGGTTAGAAGACAGAAACTTCCAATTGGAGAAAAGATGCCCCAAAATCAAACAAAATGGTAAGCAAATTGAAAACCAAAATCAGGCAAGAAAATAACAGTTTAAAAGGCAGAATTTCACATTTTGAAAGTGAATCAAGTAAATTAAAGACCAGAAATGACCAGATTGAAAAGGAAAACCAGTCTCTAAAGGCTAGAATTAAGCAAATAGAAGATCTCTCAAGACAGCAAGAACAAATAAAGCAAAGTCAAAAGACTGATAAAATAGAAGGAAATATGAAATATCTCAATGAGAAATTGACAGATCAAGAAAACATGTCTAGAAGCAATAATTTGAGAATCATGGGTCTCCCTGAAAAAGCAGAAATTGATAGAAATTTGGACTCCATACTAAAAGAAATTATTCAGCAAAACTGCCCTGAAGTTCTACAACAAGAGGGCAATATAGACATTGAAAGGAGCCATAGATCACCCTCTACACTAGACCCTAAAAAGACAACCACCAGGAATATAATAGCCAAATTCAAGAGATGTCAAGTAAAAGAAAAAAAATTTACAAGAAGCCAGAAAGAGACAATTCAGATATCAAGGAGCACCAATCAGGATCACACAGCATCTGGCAGCCTCCATGCTAAAAGACTGCAAGGCTTGGAATATGATATTCAGAAAGGCAAGAGAACTAGGTCTACAACCAAGGATCACCTACCCATCAAAACTGACTATATACTTCTAGGGGAAAGTATAGGCATTCAACAAGCTAGATTTCCAAGTATTTGCACAAAGAACAGGACTAAATGGAAAGTTTGATAACCAACCACAAAAATCAAGAGAAACATGAAAAGGTAAATAAGAAACAGAGGGGAAAGAAAGAAAACTCTTATTTTTTTTTAAATTTGCCTCTTTAAGGAATTCAATAAGATCTAATTATTTGCATTCCTATGTGGAGAAATGCTATGGGTAATTCTCTGTAGTGAACTCTATTCACTATTATAGTAATTAGAAGAATTATTCATAGGGAGAGGTTGGAGTACTAAATGGTCTAAGATGATATGGGGAGTGTGAAAGAAGGGGGTGAATAGTAGAGGACACCAAGAGAAACTCCTTTTATGACACAAATATGGTACTGATTCCAAAGCCAGGTAGATCGAAAACAGAGAAAAGAAACTACAGACCAATTTCCCTAATGAACATAGATGGAAAAATCTAAAATAGAATACTAGCAAAGAGACTCCAGCAAGTGATCAAGAGGATTATCCACCATGATCAGGTGGGATTTATACCAGGAATGCAAGGATGGTTTACCATTAGGAAAATGATCCACATAATTGACCATATCAACAATCTAAGAAACAAAAATCACATGATTATCTCAATAGATGCTGAAAAAGTCTTAGAAAAAATACAACACCCATTCCTATTGAAAACACTGGAAAGTATAGGAATAGAAGGTCCTTTCCTAAAAATAATAAACAGTATATACCTATAACCATCAACAAGCATCATACGCAATGGGGATAAATTAGAAGCCTTCCCAATAAGATCAGGAGTGAAACAAAGATGCCCATTATCACCTCTATTATTTAACATTGTTCTAGAAATACTAACAGTAGCAATTAGAGAAGAAAAAGAAATTGAAGGTATTAAAATGAGCAACGAGGAGACTAAGATATCACTCTTTGCAGATGATATGATTGGCTACTTAAAAAAATCCTAGAGAATCAATTAAGAAGCTTGTAGAAATAATCAACAACTTTAGCAAAGTTTCAGGATAGAAAATAAATGCACATAAATCATCAGCATTCCTAAATATTTCCAACACAACACAGCAGCAAGAGGTAGAAAGAGAAACACCATTTAAAATCACCCTAGACAATATAAAATACTTAGGAATCAATCTACCAAAACAAACACAGGAATTATACGAAAACAACTACAAAACACTTTCCAAACAATTAAAACTAGATCTAAACAATTGGAAAAACATTGATTGCTCATGGGTAGGAAGAGCTAACATAATAAAAATGACCATTCTACCCAAATTAATTTACCTATTTAGCACCATGCCTATCAATATACCAAAAAACTTTTTTACTGAATTAGAAAAAAATATAACAAAGTTCATTTGGAATAACAAAAGATCAAAAATATGAAGAGAAATAATGAAAAAATTGTGAAGGAAGGTGGCCTAGCAATACCAGTTATTAAACTATACTATAAAGCAGCAGCCATCAAAATCGTATGGTACTGGCTAAGAGGCAGAAGGGAGGATCAGTGGAATAGACTTGGTGTAAGTGATGTCAGAAGATAGTGTATGAAAAACCCAAAGAGCCCAACTTTTGGGACAAAAATCCGCTATTTGACAAAAACTGCTGGGAAATTTGGAAAACAATATGGGAGATATTAGGTTTAGATCAACATCTCATACCCTACACCAAGATAAATTCAGGATGGGTGAATGACTTGAATATAAAGAGAGAAACTATAAATAAATCAAGTGAACACAGAATAGTATACCTGTTAGATCTCTGGGAAAGGAAAGATTTTAAAACCAAGCAACAGTTAGAAAAAATTACGAAATGCAAAATAAATGATTTTGATTATATTAAATTAAAAAGCTTTTGTACAAAGAAAAACAATGCAACCAAAATCAGAAGGGAAACAACAAATTGGGAAAAGAATCTTTATAACAAAAATCTCTGACGGGGTATAATTACTCAAATATACAAGGAGTTAAATCAATTTTATAAAAAATCAAGCCATTCCCCAATTTATAAATGGGCAAGGGATATGAATAGGCAATTTTCAGATAAAGAAACCAAAACTATCAATAAGCACATGAGAAAGTGTTCTAAATCTCTAATAATTGGAGAAATACAAATGAAAACAACTCTGAGGTACCACCTCACACCTATGAAATTGGCTAAAATGATAGCAGGGGAGAGTAATGAATATTGGAGGGGATGTGGCAAAATTGGGACATTAATGCACTGCTGGTAGAGTTGTGAATTGATCCAACCATTCTGGATGGCAATTTGGAACTATGCCCAAAGAGTGATAAAAGAATGACTGCCATTTGATCCAGCCATGCCATTGCTGGGATTGTACCCCAAAGAGATCATAAATAAACAGACTTGCACAAAAATATTTAAAGCTGTGTTCTTTGTGGTGGCAAAAAACTGGAAAGCAAAGGTATGGCCTTCAATTGGGGAATGGCTGAACATTGTGGTATATATTGGTGATGGAATACTATGGTGCTCAAAGGAATAATAAGCTGGAAGAATTCCATGTGAACTGGAAAGACCTCCAGGAATTGATGCAGAGTGAAAGGAGCACAGCCAGAAGAACATTGTATACAGAGACCAATACACTGTGGTAAAATAGAATGTAATGGACTTCTGTGCTAGCAGCAATGTGATGACCCAGGAGAATTCTGAGGGGTTTATGGAAAAGAACGTTACCTACATTCAGAGGAAGAACTACAGGAGTGGAAACATGGAAGAAAAGCAACTTCTTTAACATATGGGTTGAAGCGGACATGATTGGGAATGTAGTCTCGAAATTACCACACCAATGCAATTATCAGCAATTTGGAAATAGGTCTTGATCGAAGACACATTTTATAACCATTGGAAATGCACATCAGCTATGTTGGGGGGGGAGGTTGGGGGTGAAGGGGAAAGTAAGAGCATGAATCATGTAATCATGTTAACTTTTCTAAAAAAATTACTAAAGGTTAAAAAACCTAAATCAAACAACAGAATAAAATTTAAAACTAACCCCCCCCCAAAATAAATGGTATGAAGAGGCTACTAAAAAAACCCAACAAAGATAGAGTTAGTTATTTGGAATAGAAATTTGACAAGAGGAAACAATTCGATTTCAGAATTATCTATAAGAAGAAATTTGATTCAGTTTTTTTTTGTCCTTTATTTTTGAAAAGGACCAATAATAACACAGGGTGATATCTTGACTTGCATGTAAATCAGATTTAAGTGAGGCAGCACTGCACAAAGTCATCATTCTCACTTGTTCTTCCAGAATCATCAAAGTCCATTGACAAGACAAAAATTAGGATGACTGAGGATGGCCTGGGATGCAGTGGATGACTTTGGTCTCTTTGATGTCTGACTAAACTGTAAGTATTCCAAGGTGCCTGCTTTACCTGCCTTAATGGTCATTTGAACAAATTATTTTCATCTGCCCATTTCACTGGGGAACATCTTTACATTCATGGTGTAGATATTCCCCTAACTCACTGATGTGTTTGAAGCCTGTCAACCACCTTCAATCTGGTTAACCTTCCTGGAAACATACTGTACATGTTTCAGCTTTGTTGGGCCACAGGTGAGAGTTGGGTCAAAGGATCTTGGCAAGCCCTCCTCACACCAGAGATGCTAAGTCCTCTATATGAACCTTACATATACTCCTGCAGATATTATCAATTAGGCCAGGTAGAAGCCCTCCATATTTTTTCCATGTTTCTCGATGATGATGATACTGCCTTCTCTATGTCAAGTATTGTGCCTAGTGCTTTATATATATTATTGCTTGATATCATCACAATAACCCTGAGATATTAAATGATTGCCCAGCCACCAAAGATAAGAGTCAGGACTTGAAGCAATGTCTTTTTCATTCTGCTACTGATTTTCTAGCTACTATTGCAGACTTCTTCTCTAGACTCAGTCATAACTTTAATGCTTCAATGGTCTGTGATTCCATTGGTGAAACTATATGTTCCTTTTACCAATTTAGATTTCATCCTTTCTGGGACTTGGCAGATGGTCTTAGAGAGCAGCTGTGGTCAAAAAATACATCTAAAAGGGAACATGTATACTACTTAACCCAGGCTGCTAAGTACAGTTCAGATGAAAGTAAATATACATTCCCTTTAGTTCTCTTTCTTTTTTCTGGAGATTTTTCCATATCAAATATAAACCAGAGTTCATAAAACTCCAGTACCTATCTGTAGCAGTTAGTTATGAGCAATTAGCAAAAGAGTTAATTGACATTAAGATAAATAACTTAATTTTTTTTTCACTTGAAAATGAGACTTATTGGAGGGCAGCCGTCTCCAATTTAAATCAACGAATTAAAACAAATATGATTAAATGCTTGCTGAATGGAAAGAGAAAATTTGAATGTTGTAATCATCTCATCTGTGCTAATAATGTTAAAAAAAAATCTAAAACATATTGGAAATGAAACAGCTCAGAGATGCTTCCAGTTTAACAAGAGAACAAATCGCCACATATGATCATGGCCTATCAATAAGGGAAAAGTTGATTCCTAGTTCCATTCAAGTTCAGCCATCAATTACAGAAAGAGGGAGAGAAAGACAGAGAGACAGAGAGACAGAGAGACAGAGAGACAGAGAAATAAATACATCACAAGTGAGATTGACAAATGTGTGCAAATCTGCCTCACTTAAATCCTTAAATACTTAAGTCAAGACATTATCCTGCAATGTCCATTAGCCCTCTTTGAAATGGACAATTATATGCCACAATTTATTCAGCCAATGCCAACTGCCCAATGATGGGCAGTACCTCAATTACCAATTAATTGTCACCTTAAAAAGAACTGATATTAATTTTTTTGGATATATAGGTCCTTTCCATTTCCCTTTGATCTTTTTGCCACACAGAACTAGAAGTGAAATTATTGATTCAGAATGTTCATAATTTTAGAACACTTTGAGTTCCCAGAATGGTTAGATTAGTTTACTACTCCAACAGTTCATTAGTATATCTATCTTTCTTCATCCCTTTCAGCATTTGTCATTTCTGATAGGTATGAGGTGGTACTCCAGAGTCTTTTAATTTGCATTTATCTAATCAATAATGATTTTGAATATTTTTATTCTAGAGCTAGCTTTGATTCACTCTTAATTTATTTCATTTTTTCAAGATTACATGTCAAAATAATTTTTAATAATCATTTTCTGATATTTCATAATTCATCTTCTCTCACTCCCTCTTGCCCTGCCTTTCCACATGGAAGATAAAATTATATAGTTGTCATCTGTTATCATACAAAACATATTTTTATGTTCATCATATTCTGAATGAAAACATACTGCTTATACTATGTGGGATAAAAACATGGAAGAAATATAGTGAAGAATAGTATGCTTCAATCTGCATTCAGACTCCTTCAGTTCTTTCTATTGTGGTGGATGGCTTTTTTCTGTCCTTTGAGTTGTCCTGGATTTTTGCATTACTGATAATAGTTAAATTAGTTTTCATCCTTTATTGCAGGGGTAGGCAACCTTTTTGTCTGTGAGAGCCACAAACGCCAGATTTTTAAAAATGTAATTACATGAGAGCCGTCCAGTGCTCACAGTGCGCACTCCTGTAACAGCGCCTGAAAAAAAAATGGACTTTATGGCTCCTGCAGAAAGAGCCTTATCTGGCCCTCAAAAGAGCCAGATATGGCTCCAGAGCCATATGTTGCTGATCTCTGCTTTATTGCTTCTACTTTGTACAACATTTTCCTGGTTCTGCTCACTTCATTTTTTATCACTTCATATAAATCTTTCCAAGGTTTTGTGTTTTTTTTTGGGGGGGGGGGGGGGGGGATGTTTGGGGATGGAGAGAGTCATTACATTCATCATTACTTATGGCACAATAGTATTGCATTAAAGAATATACCATATCTTGGTCATCCATTCCCCAATTGATGAACATCCCTTTAATTTCCTGTCCTTTGCCACTGGAAAAAAGACCTGCTACAAATATTTTTTATACAAGTAGGTCCTTTCCCCCATCTTTGATTACTTTGTGATATAGAGCTAGTAGAGGTATTACTGGCTCAAAATATATGTACAGTTTTATGATCCTTTGGACTTGGTTTCAAATTGCTCCACAGAATGTTTATATATATATTTGAAATATGCACAATTTGAAATCAGTTCACAGCTTCACTAACAATGTATCAGTGCTCCAGTTTTCCCTTATTCCATTCAACATTTTTTTGTCACATTATCCACTCTGGGTTGTTTTATTTTACATTTCTCTAATTAATAGTGATTTGGACTATTTTGATTTCATCTGAACATTTCCTGTTCATATCCTTTGACCAGTTGTCATTTGGGGATATTTTGTATTCTTATAAATCTTAGTCAGTTCTATATATATTTGGGAAGTGAAACTTTTGTCAGACACTTGATATAATTCCCCCCCTCCATTAGTTGTTTCCCTTTTAATCCTGGTTGCACTTGTGCAAAAATATTTAATTTTATATATTTCAGTCATCTATTTTAAATCTCTTAATATTCACTACATCTAGTTTGAACATAATTCTTTCCTTATCCATAGATATGAGAAAGTATTCCATGCCCCCCCTAATTTATGTATGGCATTACTCTTTATTTCTAAATCATGTAGACATTTTGACTTTACCTTGGTATGTGGCATGAAGTGTTTATGCCTAGTTTCAGCCACACTATTTTTCAATTTTTCCCAGTACCTTTTATTGAATTCTAAGTTCTTCTAAAAGCTTGGATCTTTGGGTTTGTCAAATATTAGTTTACTATAGTCCTTTGCTACTATGTGTTGAGTACTTAATCTATTGCATCAATCCACTACCCTGCCTCTTAGTCAGTACCAGATTGTTTTGATGGTTGCCATTTTATAATAATAGTTTGAGATCTGATACAAGCTAAGCTACTTTTATACATATTAATGAATTCCACTGATACTCTTGCCCATTTTTTCTTCTAGATGAATTTTATTGTTGTTTTTCTAGCCCTATAAAATAATTTTTGTATAGTTTGATTGGCATGGCACTGAATAGGAAAATTAATTTAGTTAGAATTAGCAATTTTATTGTTTTGGATTGACCTATCCATGAGTAATTCATATTTTCCTAAATGTCTATATCTGACTCTATTAATGTCAAAAATGTTTTGTAGTTGTATTCATATAGTTTCTGGGTTTGTCCTGGCAAGTAGGCTCTTAGGTATTTTATATTGACTGTAGTGATTTGAAATTGTATTTCTCTATCTCTTTCTTTCAGATTTAATTGGGAGTATAGGGAAATGCTGGTGATTTATGTGAGTTTATTTTATATCCTGCAACTTGGCTAAAAGTGTTAATTGTTTCAATTAGCTTTTTGGTTTATTCTCTATATAAACCATTATATTATCTGTAAAAATGATAGCTTTATTTCCTCATTGCCTAATTCCTTTAATTTCTTCTTCTCTTATTACTAAAGCTAGCATTTCTAGTACAATATTAAATAATACTGCTGATAATAGGCATCCTTGCTTCATTCCTGATCTTATTGGGAAGGCTTCTAGTTTATCTGTATTTCAAATAATGCTTGCTGATTGCTTTAGTTTAGATAGATACCATGTATTATTTTAAGGAATGTTCCATTTATTCCAATGTTCTCTAATGTTTTTTAGTAAGAATAGATGTTGAATTTTGACTTTTTTTCTCTCTCTATTGAGATAATCTTCTGATTTCTGCTGGTTTTGTTATTGATGTGATGAATCATACTGATGGCTTTCCTAACATTGAACCATCCTTACATTCCTGGTATAAAACCCACCTGGTCACAGTGTATGATCCATGCAATCTCCTTGCTAGTTATTTATTTAAAAATGTTACATGATCATTCATTAGGGAGACTGATCTAACGTTTTCTTTATTTTTCTCGTCCTGGTTCAGGTATCACAACCTAATTTGTGGCATAAAAAGAGTTTGGTAGATTTTCTTCCTCAGCTTTTTTTCCACATAGTTTACATACAATTGGAAAGAATATCCTTTAAATGTTTCTTAGAATTCATTTGTGAATTCATCTGCCCCTGGGGTTTTTTTCCTAAAGAAATTAATAGCTTTTTCAATTTCTTTTTCTGAGATTTTATATTCCCTTTTTTTTCTTCTTTTTTAATTTAAACATTTATTAATATTCATTTTTAACATGGTTACATGCTTCATGCTCCTACTTTCCCCTTCACCCCCCCGCACTCCCCGCACCCATGGCTGACGCACATTTCCACTGGTTTTGTCGAGTGTCGAAGGTGATCTATGGATCCTTTCAATGTCTATATTGCCCTCTTGTTGTAGGACTTCAGGGCAATTTTGCTGAATAATTTCTTTTAGTATGGAGTCCAGGTTTCTATTAATTTCTGGTTTTTCTGGAAGACCAATGATTCTCAAATTGTCTCTTCTAGACCAGTTTTCTTGGTCTGTCACTTTCTCATATATTTCTTGTTTCCTTCTATTTTTTCAGTCTTTTGACTTTGTTTTATTTGTTCTTGTTGTCTTGAGAGATCATTAGCTGCCAATTGCTCAAAATTCTAGCCTTTAGGGACTGGTTTTCCTTTTCAATCTGGTCATTTCTGGTGTTCAATTTGCTTATCAGTTCATTTGATTTCTGAGCCTCACTTTCCAATTGCAAAATTCTGCCTTTTAAACTGTTATTTTCTTGCTTGATTTCTTTTTGAGCTATTTCTCATTTCTCTAACCAAATCTTTTCCAACTTTCTCGTCATCTCAGTTTTGAATTCTTCAAGAGCTTGTGACCAGTTTTCATTATTTGGGGAGGGTCTAGATGCTTGTTTGTTCTCCTCCTCTGTTTGCTTGGTTGCCTGAATTTTCTCTGTGTGAAAGTTGTCGAGTGTTAAAGGTTTCTTTTTCTTGTTGTTAAACTTTCTCTTCTGAACTTCCTGATTCTGGGTAGCCATCATTAGCCCAGCAGCTTCTCAGCTTTATCCTTGCACTCAGGGTCTGTCTGCAGTCTTTTGGGTCCTGAGTTCTGAGGTCTGTTTTTCTCAAGGTCAAGCCCCCTGGGTACCCCCTTGCTTGGTTCTCTGTCGGAGGTTCCTTTACAAGTCTCAGGGCGCTGCTTCCACAGTCGTATACCCGTCTACACTTGTTCCCCACTCAGGGTTTCAGAGCCTTCGCTCAAGCCTGTGTCCGCCTCCACCCGCGCCTGAGCTCACGCCTGCACTCTGTGTCCATGCTCAGAGTCTGTGCACGTTCTTTAGCTTTTTGGGGTCCTAATTCTTGCTGCTCTCAGGAACAGGCCCTGGAGCTGCCAATGACTCAATGGGTGCCCCAAACTTGCTCTATTTCTTTTTAGCTGGCTTTGGTGTTATAGGTGGTGTGTGTGGAGGAGGTGTGGGGGGTGGTTACTCAGCCCACGATTTAGTGAGAGCTGTTTCACCCCTTTATAGCATAGAAATGTCCCGATTCCACATACCTTCCACGCTGCACCCTGTTGTGGGGTTCTTCTGTTTGTCTGGACTTGTTTTTATGTCCCCTTGAGGAGTCCTGTATGTTTCGGTCAGGAGAGGTTAAGAGCTGCTTTTTACTCTGCCGCCATCTTATCCCGGATCCTCTATATTTCCTTTTTTGTTAATTTGAACAACTTTTATTTATTCTTCTGAAAAATACCTGTTCATACTCCTTTAGCATTTATCCATTGGAGAATGAACCTTATTTTTGTATTTTATATTTATATTTTTAAAATAAATTTTACTTTTCTTATAAACAATTCAATTCTCTCTATATTTAATTCTTAAATCATATCTCCTTGATATGTTTTCCTGCTCAGTTGTTTTTCCATTGAGATATTACATATTTTCTTCTTTCTTTTTTAAAAAGTGGCTTTGTTTTATTATTTTTTGATGAGTCATAAAGTCTTTAGCTTCTACTTGTCCAATTCAAATTTTTAAGGAATCATTTTCTTCACTGAACATTTGGTCTTATTTTTTTCTCTAGGATCATTTCTGGTTTTTAAGGATTTTTTTTTAATTCAGCATTGTTTTAGAAATTCTTTTTACATTTGGCCAATCCTTTTTCTAAGATTTAATTTTCTTCAGAAATTTTGGTGCTTCTTTCCTCAAGCTATCAATTTTCTTGTATACCTTTCTTGCACCATTCTCATTTCTTTTCTCATTTTCCCTCTACTACTCATTTCTTTCTTTATCTCTGATGGGAATTCTTGTTTGAATTGTGTCCCATTGGAATTTTTCTTTGAGGCTTTGGTTATACATATTTTCATGTTATTATACTCTGAATTGTGTTTTTGGTTTTTGCCACTGTAGAAGCTTTTTTATACTGTCAAGTTATTTCTTTTTTGTTTATTTGTTTATTTTTTCCAGGCTATTTCTTGAACCTCAAGTAAAAATTGAGAGTTTCTTTCACCTTGGGGTTGGGTAAGCATAGTCCCAAATTTCATTTATTTTTTGGTGTTGCTATTTTCAGAGCTAATCTGGAGTTCTACAAGTTTTTGGAGCTTCTAGGTTGCTGTGGTCTAGGGAGAGGAGTGTTCATTGTTCTGTGCTTTATATTGATTTTTTTACACAGTAAGGGCCACAAGAGCTACTACTCTTCTTGGGCCTGGACCTATGAATATGGCCTCTGCTCCTTTAAGAGGAACCATAAGCACTCTTCCCCATCTCATAACTACAACCCAGAATAGCACATGGACATTAGAATTGCCAGTCAGCAACCTCTGTACACAGAGCCAGCAAAGAGTCCTCTATAATATCTTTTCAACTAGTCAGATGCCTTCCTGTCTCTGGGGTTAGAGGTTCTGAAGTTGCTACTGCTACTCCTATAGGTACTCTTATTGCCATAATATGTATGTATTCTGGATTGGCTTCCTTCCTGGAGTCTAGACCTTCTTGTCAAACATCTAAATTTTCTTAAGTAAGAAAAATATCTTACTCTGACTGTTTTTTGGATCTACCACTTCAGAATTAGATTTGAGTCATAATATTAAAATTTTTAGAGTAGTATGTGGAGAGTTCAGCTGTGTTGCTGTTTTTAATCTGCAATATTTGAGTATATCTATTTTTTTTTGCCTCTAGTCCTTCATGACATCTAAGATTTTTTTTCAGAGCACTACAATATATTTTCTCCAATATACAAGGACAATAGATGGACAAATTCATGAAGAGGGATTGTCCTGTGACATCTTAAATCCAAGATAGATCAAGGATGAGACATAGAATAAAATCAGTAGGATTGTCACATTCAAGAAATCCGGTTTTATCAAAATTTGAGAGAACCATCTAATAATCTAGTCAAATGGATTTTAAAAAATTGTATGAAAAGAAAAGTTTTCATCATGATTTCTTCCAATAAGCAGCTGAAATTGGTAACTCATTCTTTGACTACACCCCCCCCACACACACACACACAAAATTACAGAAAGAGAAAGCTTTGTATTCACAGTTTTAAAACTATATATAATAACTCAAAAAAAGGGGGAGAAAACACCAAAAAAGTGCAGGAATCTTAAAAAAGTTCCAATAATAGGGGGGGACATGTAAATTTGGAGAGGACTCACAATATAATAGAAAAATAATTATTGTTGGAGTTAAAGGGCCAAGGTTCAAATTCTGCCTTGTCGCCTGATGGTTGCTCAGTCATGTCTAATTTTTAATGACCCTGTGGGCAACAGCATGCTAATATTGTCTGTGGAATTTTCTTGGCAGAGATATTAGAGTAGTTTGATATTTCCTTCTCCAATGTTTAAAGACAAACAAGTTAAGGGACTTGTCCAGGGCCATGTACTCAGTTACTGTCTGAGATCATATTTTAACTTAGGGGTAAGTCACTTAATTCCTAAAGGTCTCAGTTTCCTCATCTGTATAATGGAGAAGGGGGCTGGATTAGATAGAAACTATAGAGTCTTAAAGCTTCAACAAGAATCTGTGATACTTTGAGCTGAACCTTGAAAAAATCTAATTATTAGAGGTAGTGAAGAGAGATTATATTTCAGGAACAGGAGATTGCCTATAAAAGGGCAGAGAGAGGGAAGATAAAATGCTGAACATTAAGAATTCTAAATGGGCTAGTCTGTCAGAAAATTAAAATACAACATAAGGTAGTACTGCATAATAAGTCTAGAAAAAATAGAGGAAATTTGTGAATGCCTTTAAATGTAAATCTGAGAAGTTCATATTTTATCTTCAGGACAATAAGGAGAAACTGAATGTTACTGAGAAGAGCAGTGACCCACATGGACAAAATTTAGGATTTTTCATTTTTTAAAATTTTTTATTTGCTGTGAGGTAGATGAATTGGACAGGGTAGAGATTGGGGAAAAAAGGTTAGCATGCTGTTCCAAAAACGAAGTAAAGAAGGAATTAATTTCTTAAGTAGGGTATGGGTAATGTGATTATAAAGAAAGAGAATAAAATGAGATATATAATGAAGTCCTCTGGGTTATACAGTAGATATATTAATGAATCTGGAGTCAGAAGGAATTGAGTTCAAATCCAACACCAGAAAATCACTAGCTGTTTAATACTGTAACAAGTATTTTAATCTCTGTATTTGTTAAAAAAACACACAGGCAAAATTGGACCTCCCTTTATGGTGTTTGTGAGGACAAAATAGGATAATATTTGCATTTTCCACACTTGAAGCAATATATATGTATATAGATTTGTTTGTTTTTATTAGGGTTATTATTTTTTTTTATAAACAAGTAGTAAACTCAAGACTTCATTATTGATAAGATGTTAGTTTTTTGTTCTTTGCCAGATTATAATTATTAAATTGTGAGTTTTAATTAGTCAATCAATTATTTTCTTATTATATGCATATATTTGTTTATATATAATTAATTTAAATGAATTAGTGTATACATTTCTGTGTATATATGTATACACATATATGTCGTTTCTTTCTTTTTCTCCCTTCCTTCCTTCCTTCCTTCCTTCCTTCCTTCCTTCTTTACTTCCTTCCTTCCTTTGTTTCTTTCTTCCTTTGTTTCTTTCCTCCCTTTTTTCTTTCTTTTTCTTTCTTTCTTTCTTTCTTTCTTTCTTTCTTTCTTTCTTTCTTTCTTTCTTTCTTTCTTTCTTTCTTTCTTTCTTTCTTTCTTTCTTTCTTTCTTTCTTTCTTTCTTTCTTTCTTTCCTAGTGAGCCCCCAGTCCCTGGCCAGTCCCACTGTTGATCAGTATGGATGCATTTCTTAGCTGACCTAATTTTCCTTTCCTTAGGCAGCTTCAAGTTAAGTCAATAAGCATTTATTGTTTTTATTATGTGCCAGGCATTGTACTAAATGTATGAAATATAAATACAATCCAAAAGATAGTTCCTAACCTTCATTCTAAAAGTGGAAGTAAACGTATAAAAGGGAGCTGAAGAATGGGGTTCTGGTGGTGGTATTAGGGGTGTTTATGGGATGTTGAAGGTACCTGGGCATATTGTGGATAACATTCAGGAGAATTATGTATATAGTCTGGAAAGGAATGAAGATATGACTGGTCTGGATACCTTGCTTAAAATAAAGGTTCTGGGAGGACCTAGCTAATCAAAAGAGTTTGAAGGAATGCAGGATACTTTCATTGTGTGAAATCCAGGATAGAGTGAGCTTATCAATAGGTTTCTGCAACATTATAGGAAGGTCCAAAATATTCAGGATTGTACCCTAAAGAGAAACAAAATCAAATCGACAAAATAAAAGGTTCTCAGGTCTCATCCCACTAGTTTACTTGTTCTGGGATTCACTATACTGGTTCCAGACTTAACATGAATATTCAGTAGACTTTAGCTTCTTACAGCTCTGAACTCCTGAGCGCAAGTCACCCATGAGCCTTACCCTTCCCAACAACAGCTAGGAATACGCCATCATGTTTTAAAGCTATAAGAGACCTTAAAGATTATTTAGTCATGTCCTTCTCTGAGGACATGCTTGACGATGTACATTACCAGGATCTTAATCAGGCAGTGCATTAACAAGCCGTAAACACAATTTAACTAGGGAAACTCCAACTTCAATAGCAGCAACCTCATTAATCTCTTACGGACCAGATCTTTTTTAAGGAAATCACTTCATAAAATAACTTTGTATCTCATTCCATTCCAATATATATTCTCCATTTCATCCCTTTTTGTGTAATTCAAGTGAGTTCAATCAAATGCAACACAATGTAATTTGAAACACTCTTATTAAGTGTCTTCTATGCATAAGGCACTGTTCTACACACTGACAATGTATAACAAAATGAAATGCCAGAAGAAGGCACAGTCTCTATCTTCCAGGACTTTATATTTTCCTGACATTATGCAATGTAGACATAGAAACATAAAGAAAACTATTTTCAGAGAGAGAGCAATATTTCACAGGAGTGTTGGAAATGCTTTTGTAGGAGCTGCCACTTGTCTTGAAGAAAGCTAGGGATTATAGGATTCCTTAGGGTGATAAGGATGACATTTCAGGTATGAAAGGAAGAGTGTTCCATGGCAGGAAGATGGGGTCACCAGTTCTGCATATCAAAGATTAGAAAGAAAAACTAGTTTCCCTAAAGAGTTGGTAGGCTTTTTGGAGAATCAGCTGGAACTTTTGATTTTGAATAAGACCCATTAACAATATTGATCTTTCTAGAGCAGAGTTTAGCTAGGGCCATCTTTGGACATCAGAACTCTTTCACCTTCAAATAAGACAACGTTTCTCCACTTGTAATCCCAGAAAGAGAGTATAAACAGGAAAAGTGATTTTATTCGCTATCAACTCCAGTTGATTCTGAAAAAAAAAAAAAGATTTTCTTCTGTAAAAGATGCCATAAGATTTCATCCTGCTTTGACTTAAAAGAACCTATTATCTTTTGAGGAGGCCCATTCCATTTTAGTATGGTTAGAATTATTAGGTTTTCCTTCCTTTACTTTAAAACTCAAATCTGTGTCTCTCCACCCTGGGAATATTGCTCCTAGTTCTCATGTCTAGAGTCAAGTAGAATAAATCTAATTACCCTTCCTCTACATAGTCCTTCAAATAATTAAAAATAAATGTCATTTTTCCAAGTCTTCAGGCCAAATATCTTTAGTCCTTTAAATCAATCTGCATCTAACATGGTCTTCAGAACTTTCTTGATCCTGGCATTTTTCAGTCCTTTGGAAGCTGGAATAATCTAAGTCAGGAGATATTTATTGTCTGTATTATGCTAAAATAAATATATTTTGTTAGCTGTGGTGTTATAAAGAAAAAAAAAAACAAAAAGAAAAGCTGTTCCTGTCCTTGAGAAGTTTTTATTTTACTGAATTGACAGTTAAGGGGCCAGATTAATTAAACAGATTAATACATGGTAATTTGAGGAGGAGAGAGGTATTAATTGCTGAAGAAGCAGGAAAGTTTCCATTTGGAAGTAGTACATAAGCTGAAATCTGAATGAAGTTAGTGATTCTAAGTGCTAGAAGTGACAAGAGAATATAATCTAGGCATGGGAACAGGCTTTGCAAAGACATGGATGTAAGAGGCAGAATAATTCAAAGTTTGGCTAAATAGTGAGCAGGATCACTTGCGCAGAATAAATAGTGTATGCAGGGGGGTAATGTGATGCTAGCCTAAAAGGTAGGATGGATTCAGATTATCAACTCTTATAGATAGAAAATATTGACATGATTTATTGCAGAAAAAATATCATATAGATCAGAATGGGGTATGATGCTCTTTATAATTGCATGATTCAAATCAATAAGAAGTTCGATATTTTATCCAACTTCTGGGCTTGCCATGGTAATAATATGATGAATACAACAGTTCCAAGAAGGTGGAGCTACAAGAAATATTGAGAGAATTTAATATTCCTCCCCCAATAACAATAAAAACATGGATACATAACAAATCTACAAGAAATCATCCCTAGAGAATCAAATATCACCAGAATAAGCAAACTGAAGAAGAGTAGCTCTGGTATGATAAAATATTGGGATGGACTTAAAGGAAAAGGTCAGGAGCTGTTTCTTAATTTGTTTCTGGAATTGTATGGGGTTGCTTCATTTCAGTAACTTAGTCATATAATTCCATTAAGAGAAATTAATATTAAAAAAAACAGAGCTTCTGTTCCTATTGTTCTATTTAGCTGGGCACCGGCTATGTTTAGGGTACTATTGTATGTCCTGGTGATATAGAGCCCAAAAAGGAAGTATTCCTCTCTTTAAGGAGTTAATATTGAAAACATGGGTATCTCCAGGTGAGGAAAGGAAGGGGATGCCATCTCTACTGACATCACTGCATAAGGCACTCAATGACCAGTGGAAATTGAATATAGATTTGTTGAGGAGAAATTATCAAAGATAACAAACAGAATAAAGGTGAAATGCACAGAGGGGTTACAGATCAGAGTTCAGGGTCCTAATAAAGGATTAGGAGAACAACAAAATAACAATAGCCATTATTATTATTATTGTTATAATTATTATTATTACAGTTCAATTTCAGCTAAAAGAGGGGAAAAGATAAGATCAAAGTCGGGAGAGGAATGCTGATTGGAAGACTAGATGGAACAAAGCTAATGGATGAAATATTAGACAGAACTACTCAACTTTTTTTTCCCTTTACCAAAGACAAAAATGGTCTGATGGTCAAAGAAAGGGCATGAATGGAGTGTAAGAGAAAAGAACGGTACCTGGATATCCTGAAGGAATGTACAGACCTCATTGTACTTGTATGAATTTACTGAAATAATGTGTGGTAGATAATGATGGTCAATATGTTGCTGTTGCTGTTAAAAAATGAGAATTTTGAAAGTTAGTAGGGTTAATACCTGGGCAAAATTAGTATAAATGTTCAAAAAATAGAAGAGCCCTCAGTTTTCAAACTATAAGTCAGTCAGCTTAGCTTTGATTTTCAACAAAAATTATGAGGATATATTATTTAGGGGAAATTGAACATTTAGAAAGGGAAGCTGTAATTTCTGAGTCAGGAATAAGTTAATCAACTTAAATGTAAACTTGTACAAAATTTGCATTTTATCTTTAGAAACTATAGGGCTATGATGGCAAACTATGGCACACATGCCAAAAAGGGCACACAGAGTCCTCTCTGTGGGCATGCCTGCAGTTGCCTATCAGAGTTTATTACTAGAAAGCCAGTGCAACTTGGGGAAGAGTTGTTCCCCTGCCCAATCTCCATGTGCCTGAGGACATTTCTCACTTTACCCACCCCTCTGCCCAGCAGCCCAACGGGAGTGCTTCCTCTCCCCACTGTCTGGAGTGGGGGCAGGCAGAGGATGATGTGGGGAGGCAGGCATGACACTCATTCTGTGGGGTGGGGTGGAGGCAGAGTGAGCACTCTGTCTCTAAAAGATTCACCATCACTTCTATAGGGAGTCACTAAGTGTTCTTAAACAGAGGAATGGCCTATGCCTTAGGAAAATTATTTTAGCAGCTATGATATAGATAAATTGAAGAGAGCAGAGATTGGAAACAAAAACTAATTAATAGAGTTTTCCAATAAACTAAGTGAGAGGGAATAGAAAATCTTAAGTAGGGTGTAGGTAATCTGAGTGGAGAGAAAAAGAATAAGATGAAATATTTCATAAAGGCATGTGGGTGTGTTATAGTAGAAGAAGTGGTGGACCTAGAGTAAGGAAGAAGCAAATTCAAATCTAGCATCAGAAACTTACTAGTTACATAACCCTGAGACATCATTTATTTTCTCTCTGCCTCTGGCTCCTCATCTATAAAATGAAGGAAAATTGTACATAAATACAAGTATTGTTGTGAAGATAAAATGAAATAAAATTTGTAAAGCATTTTATAGACCTAAAGTAATATAATCATAAATAATAGTTATTATTAATTATTATTATAGCTTAGACCTTTATAACAATGAATTATATGGTTATGGATAGCATATGTACAGGCATTTATTCACACAAATATCTATGCAAATATGCCTAAAGTTATATGTAGAGATCTATATGTAGATCTATCTATCTATCTATCTATCTATCTATCTATCTATCTATCTATTGATCTATCTGTCAGTCTGTTTATCTACTTATCTATCTAAATGTGAACCATATTTTAGAAATGAGCGTAATTCCAAATAATATGGTTCATTCTGGGAATGTTCAGGTAAACTCTGCCCAAATTCAGATAATTTTTCAAGGACCTTCAATGTCTTTAAGACATTCTGTGTTTATTTCAATTTAGCAGAAATTTTAAGTTGGATACTGCTTATTTCTTTTTAGGCTTTGACTTATGAACAATTCCTAATCTGAATGTAGCATATGCACTTTCTAATATATTCCTAGATTTGTTTGTGCTATCTCATATAAGGAGTATTGTAATTTTTTATTTATATGGATCTTCTTTCCAATGTTAAAGTTTTTAATAATGGTACCTGATTTTCTATAGTTCAGCTAGGATCCTTTGGATATTTGAACACATTTTTTCCCACCAACATGTAAGAACCACATATCAGTTTTGCTCATTGCTCAAATACCTACTACAGTATGTAATTACCATACTGTAGTAGTAGGTATTTAACAAAGTGTTTTCAAATAAATCTTTCTGAGTAATTCTAGATAATGAAGTAGTAAATGACAACACAAACCAGTCACTTTGTCTAGTAATTGTTTAACTTATTTTATTTTTATAAAATTTTACAATTACATGTAAAAATAATTTTTAATTTTTTAAAATTTTGAATTCTAAATTTTCTCCCTTTATCCTCTCCACTCTCACTATGAAGGAAAGCAATTTAATATGTTATGCTTGTGCAGTCATGTAAAACATATTTCCATATTAGTCATGTTGTGAAAGAAAACATGGACCCAAATCAAATAAAAAAAAAAGAAGAAAAATAGAGTTAAAAAAAAAGGATGACTCGATCTTCATTGAGACTCCACAGTCTAATTCAATCCTTCCTCTGAAATAGGAAAGAATTTTTCATCAAGAGTCTTTTGGAATTGTCTTGGATCATTGTATTGTAGAGAATAGTTGTTATTCATACATGGTAATTGTACAAGATTGTTACTATGTACAATTTTCTCCTGATTCTGCTCACTTTACTTTTCAACAGTTTATGTAAGTCTTTCCATGTTTTTCTAAAATCATTTTGTTTGTTATTTCTTATAGCACAATAGTATTCCATCACAATTATCTTCCACAAATTGTTTAGCCATTCTCTATTTCTTGGTTATCCCCTCATTTTTTGCCTAGTAATTAATTATAGGTTTGGATGGAAAAATAGCAGCCTTCAGTGACATAATCAAATCATTAGGATGTGAACTAGCATTAACAAAAGGACAATTTATTAATTTGGAGGACCATTGAAACATTAATGCCTAAAAGAGAAATCATTTTCAAATTTGTCTAGCTATTCTTGTATTATTAGTCCACTTTCCTTTATTTGCATTAAGTGCTAAGAGGCAGTAGCTGCCTTATCCCAGGAAAACTGAAAAAAATCATTCTTTAAACTAAGAATTGGAGAGGGAAGGGTGGGACAGGACCAGAAGATGAATGAGAAACATGTACATAAGCTATAGGTAGAAGTCTAAAGTGGGGACCTGCCATACTGTTTTCCTTTTCTTTCTTCACATGTCGTTCTTTTAGAAGCAAGACTTCTTAATCTATTATTTTTGTTATTTATTCATTTGCTTTAGACCAATTAGACAGTTATTCTAATGAGGTCTATGGATACCTTTTCACAACTATCATTTTAAATGCATAAAATATAGAAAATTAGAAAGGAAATCAATTAAATTGAAGTGAAAATTATATTTTCTCATCCAAATTCAGAGACTATTTGGATATCTGGAAACTCTCATGTTAAGATAACTTTTCTAAAGTTAAGGGATCAATCCTAAATGATAATAAAATAAATATTGATTATATGTCAGAAACTATGATAGATATTGAGGATACAAATGCAAAAAAAATTTAAAATTCAGTATTTACAGGGTTAGGCCTGCTGGTGTTTATAGTACTGGCCCTCAATACCTCCAATCTGTGTCACCCTATGCAGGTCATGTAAGGTCTATCTCAGTTCCTACTGCCTAGGGTTGCTATGAGAATAAAGTGAGATAATATTGGTAAAATACTACATTTTTTGGACAAACAAAACTAATGCAACCAAGATTAGAAGGCAAAAAAAAACACCTGGGGAAAAATTACAAGAAATTTCTCTGATAAAGTTCTCATTCTCAAATATATAGAGAACTAAGCCAAAATTTGAAGAATTCAATTCATTACCCAATTGACAAATGGTCAAAGAATAAGAACAAGCAATTTTCAGATAAGGAAATCAAAGCTACCAATAATTATATGAAAAAATGTTTTGAATCATTCTTGATTAGAGAAAAGCAAATTAAAACAACTCAGAGGTATGACTTCATACCTGACTAATATGACAGTAAGGGAAAATGATAAATATTGGAGGGGATGTGGCAAAATTTGAACACTAATGCATTATTAGTAGAGTTGTGAAATGATTCAGCCATTCTAGAGGGCAAGTTGGATATCTACCCAAAGGGCTCTAAGACTGTGCATATCTTTTAATCCTGTAATACCATTACAAGCTCTATACTCCAAAGATAAAAAGAAAGGGAAAAGGACATGTTTTTAAAGTATATTTGTAGCAATTCTTTTTTTTTTCCTGTGGTGGCAAAGAATTAGAAATTGAGGAGATGTCATCAATTGGGGAATGACTGAACAAATTCTGACATACGATGGTGATGGAATACTATTTTGTTGTATGAAATGATAAGCAGGATGATTTCAGAAAAAAAATAACTAGAAATACCTACATGGACTGTTGCAAAGTGAAATAAACAGATCCAGGAGAAGATTGTACATGGTAACAACAATATTGGATGATGATCAACTGTGAAAGATATCTACTCTAAGCAATACAATGATTTGGGGCAATTCTTAAAGACTTAGGACAAAGAAAGCTATCCATCTTCAGAGAAAGAACTGTTGGAATCAGAATAAAGATTAAAACATGCTATTTTCACTTTAATTTATGTTTTTATTTTGGGGATTCAGTTTTGTATGAATATTCTCTTATAATGACCAATATGGAATTAAGTTTTCCATGAGAATACATGTATGACCTAGATCAAATGGCTTACCATTTCCTGGAGAAGAGGAAAAAAGGTAGGGAGAGAGATAAGTTTGATTTTATAATAAGTGTTGAAAATTGTTATTATATGTAATTGGGAAAATAAACATAAAAAACTTTGCAAACCTTAAAGCATTAAATAAATGTTAGTTATCATCATCATCCTTACCATCATCATCATCATGACCATACAGTCCATTAGAGGAGATGAGATATAATATGATATTATATTACACAGGACATGACATGGAATAATATAACATACCATAACATGACAATATAATATGACAATATATTATCATAGAATCTAGAAGAAAAGAGAGGGAACAGACCTATCATATCATTGATATGAAAAATTCACAACTAAGGAAACTCCCAGCAGTTCAGTTTTATACTTTGTCTGAACCTTGTAGTCTCAGAGATGCCTAGAGCACTTAAAAGGTCAAGTAATTTGCCAAAGTTTATCTCAAAAGTTTAGAATGCATCTTAGATAAGACAAGGCCAAATCTTCTTTGATTGTTTTCTATTCTCCTTGCTACAACTGCTCTAGAATAACTCTAAGGAGAGTAAATGGAAATTTGTATAAAGTAGCTGGTTGTTTGGGAGGGAGAACACTAGCATTGGAGGGTGGCAGGAGATTGAAAAAAGCATCAAGTAGAAGGAGATATCTGAGTGGCATTTTGGAAAAGATTTGTGCATTCCTCCAATTCATGTTTGGTTTTCATCTCAAGGAGTTCTAGGCAGGCTTATTGCATTGTGTCTTGCATTATGGTATTCAGCGTATTTTGATTTATGTTTTTCTGGGAGACTTACAATGCTTAATCTGTTAATACTCATTCTATCTTCAATATAAGTATGTTTTTAAACCCTTATATTTCATCTTAGAACCAGTATTATTCATTGTTTCCAAGGCAGAGAAGGGCTAGGCAATTGAGGTTAAGTATCTTGTCTAGGATCACACAGTTAGGAAGTGTCTGCAGCCAGATTTGACCCCAGAGCTTCCCATTTCTAAGCCTGGTTTCTCCATCTACTGAGTCATCTAGCTGACCTTAAATATGTTGTGTTTTTTATGGAGATCATGCTTTCTTTTCATGTTATTATATTTTTTTCTCTCTTTCCAGATTGTCCTTCACCTTCATATATTGGTATTCCCAATCAGATATCAAAATACTCTTTTTTTTCTTCAATTAGACTTGCCACTGTAGATTCAAGTTTTACAATTAGGTCAATTATTTCTGCTGGACAGGCTATGAAATCCCCTTTCAAGATTCTTATTTTTCATTTAAGTAAGTTTGGTTTGCTGATATCTGAGACAATTAAGACAGGAACCTGGCTTTATTTTTTTCCACATAATTTCCTATTTTGGAGAGTTTTGAGATGTCATGAGGATTGGGAAAAAATGTCATGTCTTCCATCTTGTTGGGCACTTTACCTGGAAGTCTTGGAACTACATATTGATTTCTTTTATTAAATTTTTTTTGGATTTTAAATTTTATTTAATTGATTAATTAAGACAATTTTTCCATGGTTACATGATTCATGTTCTTTCCCTCCCCTCCTGCCACCCCCGTCCCATAGCCAATGAGCAATTCCACTGGGTTTTACATGTATCATTGATCAAGACCTATTTCCATATTATTAATATTTGTACTAGGGTGATCACTTAGAGTCTACATCCCCAATAATATCCCCACCAGCCCATGTGATCAAGCAGTTATTTTTCTTCTGTGTTTCTACTCCCACAGTTTTGAACTACATATTGAAAGAAGAGAGGCACCTCATGAGGATTAAGTGAAGAGTGAATGAGTTCTAGATACTAAGAATGACCAGTGCAAAGGCAAATTTAATGGGGATGAGAATATTGATGGATGGATGAGGCAAAGGAAGAAAAAAACAAGAGTGCATTGTATACACACACATATACATATATGTACAAATACATATACATATATAATAGTCATTGCTTTCTGCTTTAAAAACATATAGTGTTGAACTCCAGAGCATCCCAGCCATGCTTTCAGCATGCACTTGGCATCTATATATTTTTTTTGTAAATCCAGGGTTTTTGTTTGTTTGTTTTCTAAAGAAGTGACTTTGATGAGAGCCAAGTGGCAAAATGACCCGACAGCAGCATCAATCCCCAGCTCATTAAACTAGTAACATAAAACATTATGTGACCAAAGATCTCCCCTAGGAATCTAGTGCAAAAGAGGAAAGAAGCAGAATGCATAGTCAAGGCTGGACCCAGGAATAGCAGGTTAGCAAACTTCCCAAATCAGAGAAGATGCTGATTAAGACTTGTTTGTTGCTCTTCTGTGAAGTCAATTTGGTAATCATTAATCAAGGAGACATTATCATTCTGGATGATGTGCCATTCAGCTCGTAGGCATCCAGGGAGAGACCTCACCTGCGCTGTCTGTCCCTGCACAGCTTACTGTACAATGGGAAAGGGGGATCAGAGCTCCTAGGGCCAACAGTACGTCTCTTTTTAAACAAAATTCTTCCTTGCTGTATATATTACAGAGAAACATAAGGCCTTAACAAGTCTATTTAGATGTAAAAGAATGTAGAAGAAAACCTTATTCATTGTGGAGTTTCGTGGAGATTGATGGCAATTAGGAAGACCTTTGCCCCTTATTAATGCATGTTTATAAACACAGACAAAGAACTTGGCTTAAAATTACAATACTAGAGACAGGGACATAAGTTCTGATAAAACTAAACTTGACACCAAGGTATGATCTCAGAAAATCAAAGCCCGAGACTGGGAAAAGGCTTATCTTCTGTGGACAGCTTTGTCACATATATCACTAGCTAAGCAAAGAGGGTAAAGCTGGGCCCAGCAGCAAACAAGGAATCATAGAATCTTAAGTTTACAGCCAGAAAAGTCATGGAAAAGGCTTGGAGTCAGGAAGACCTGAACACTTATTTAGGCCCTGGATGACCCTGAGCAATTCACTTAGCTTTTAGCAACCTCAGTTTCTTCATATTTAGAAAATAATGAGATAAATTGAGATAATGATAGTATCTACCTCACAAGGTGGTTGTGAGAGTCAAATATGGTTCTATTTATGTGTACATATACATATCTACACATATATATATCAATATGTATAATTTTAAGTGCCATGTAAATTCTAGCTATTATTATTACTATAGATCAGTTTACTAAAGCCTTGCAAAATTGGGTGTCTTGGGGCAGCTGGGTAGCTCAGTGGATTGAGAGTCAGGCCTAGAGACAGGAGGTCCTAGGTTCAAACCCGGCCTCAGCCACTTCCCAGCTGTGTGACCCTGGGCAAGTCACTTGACCCCCACTGCCCACCCTTACCACTCTTCCACCTATGAGACAATACACCGAAGTACAAGGGTTTAAAAAAAAAATTGGGTGTCTTGACCGAAATTACATGCCCAATTTGTGACAGAGAGGAGAAATCTCTGTATCTAACACAGAGTTGTATACACTTAAGAAGAACTCACTGAATAAATTTCATGAGCTTAAAACCACTGGTGCATTTTATACATCTCCTGTCAAATCCCCTTTGGTTGATAACTATATAAATAATGACATAATAAAGATCTTAAAGGTTTTTGTGAATGTACTATATGATCATTAGCTAATTTGTTCCTTATTGCATAACTGTGACATATTACTTTCTACCATTTTTCAGATGAGGAAAATGTAGAGTAGAAAAAATTAAATAAATTGCTCAATTTTATTTTATTATTGTGTGATATAGTATTATTTTATATTATATATTTTAATATATATCTATGTCATATATACATTAATATATATTACATATAACTAGTGTCCTGAGATGAGATTTGCTTCCAGATTTTTCTAGTTTACTCGATCCATTGTTGTGTCTATGACAACACACTACCTCTGGTTTAAAAGGAGTCAGTCCTTTCCAAATTATATTAAGATCCAAAAGAGAATTGTTACCTGCAAATCTTGATTAAATTTACAAACAATCCATCTCTTCCCTCTTCCTGGGCTTACTTTAAGTCTCAGCTAAAATCTCACTTTCTATAAGAAGTCTTTCTCAGTCCTCCCTAATGACTAGGTTAGGTGGCACAGTGAATAGAACTCTGGGACTAGAGTCAGAAAGTTTTTGTTGTCTAGGCATTTCTCATTCTTTGCAACCCCATTCGGGGTTTTCTTGGCAAAGATGCTGGAGTAGTTTGTCGTATCCTTTTCAAGTTCATTTTACAGAAGAAGAAACTGAGGTAGACCGGGTTAAGTGATTTGTCTAGTATCACAGTTAGTAAGTATCTGAGGCCAAATTTGAATTTAGGAAAATTCATTTTCCCAATTCCCAACCCAAGGCTCTATCTACTGCATGAGGTACCATAGGAATACCTGAGATGAAATCTAGTCTCAGATCCTAGCTATGTGACCCTGAACAAGTCACTTAACCTCTGTTTACCCTAGTGTCATTTGTGATGGGGATACTAAAAATAGTACCTACCTTTTAGAATTGTTGTAATGATTAAATTGGTGATGATTGTAAAATGTCTAACATTCTATATTGTTATTATTATTATTATGGTGAGCTCCTTCTCTCTGTGACTACCTCCTTTTCAATATCTTATTATACAAAGGAGTTTCCATTGTGTCTCCTCCATTAGATTGGGGGCTCCTTGAGAGTATGAACTGTCTTTTGCCTTTTTTGGGGGGGGTATTCTCTATGCTTATTACAGTCTTCCATGTCACTACATGCTTAATAAATGTTGGTTGAGGGGGCAGCTGGGTAGCTCAGTGGATTAAGAGTCAGGCCTAGAGATGGGAGGTCCTATGTTCAAATCTGGCCTCAGACACTTCCCAGCTGTGTGACCCTGGGCAAATGACTTGACCCCCATTGCCCACCCTTACCACTCTTCCACCAAGGAGCCAATACACAGAAGCTAAGGGTTTAAAAAAATAAATAAATGTTGGTTGACTTGATTTATAGCATTATAGATCATAAAAAGGATCCTCAGGGACCACTGAGGCTAACTGGTACCTGAACAAGGATCCTCTCTGCAATATCTCCAATAATACAGTCTTTGCTTGACAACTTCCAGGGAGGAGGAATCTAACCCTCTAATGGTCTGAATGGTGTTGCCGTTGTTGACCTTAAGTCTAACTACCTTCTTTGTGTCATCTCCCTTTCTGTAGCCAAACAGTTGCAGGAAGTAAGATAAGGGATACAGTATATTTCAGGGATTAGCTTTAAGAGCAAAAGAAGGGAATTTGGTTATAAGCTCTGGGGGATGATTCTGAGAAGGAGAGAAGGATTGTGGGGTTTTTTGAACTGTTAATGGCCATTGCTCTCTGCCTGTTTTCCACAGATTTGGAGTAAGGAGGTTTTGCTCTGAGAGATTTTCCCTAGGTAGTCATAATTTCATGGAGAGATTATTGACTGGTAGGGAATCTGCTTTGGAGAAAACTGTTTCCCTGAGGTACAGAGACCATCTGCCAGTGATCTATCTGCCAGAAATCCTCCTGGGCCAAGGTAATCCAAAGATTATCATCTAGTACTTTGGGTTATATAGTGCAGCTATGTGAGTCCTTCCCTTTTTTCCTCTTTTTGTTAACCCATAGAAATTAGAGTGATTTAGAGTCAGATAGCTTTTGGGGTGGTTAGATAAGAGCAGGGAGATATAAGAAAGGATACAGAAGACCAGAAGACAAATCTGTGAGGATCTCACAGCTTGGAGGGAGGAGATATAGCTGGATAGATTTAGTACTATATTTATTATTTATCTAACATTCATAAACTTGATTTTAATATTTTAAGTTTTGTGCTTCACTTGTGAACTTCACTAGGTTCCTAGGTGGGTTATATCATCTCACAACCCTCTAGGAAGGTTACCTATTTCACAGTGTCAATGTATTCTCTCTACCATATAATATCTCTGAATGTTTGTAGACAACTAAAATTTTCTTCCCCAAACCTTCACCTCAGCAAGTAAAACACCTGTAAATCCTTCAACTTATCCTTATATACCCTTATTTCTAGACCTCTCACTATCCTGTTCTGTCCTTCTGGATGCATTTTCTCAGTTCATCTGAATTTGAATGAAATTTATTTTGGGAATTTCATGCCACTCTGAGGGATAACTAGAGATCATCTGAGGGTGCTATCTTGCTAATCTTTGAGACTGTTTCCTTTTAATTTTTTTTTTAGTTTAAAACATTTGTCATTCAGTTGTTCAGTCATGCATGACCTTTGTTAAAACCTTATCTTCTGTCTTAGAATCATTATTCTAAAATCAATAAGTATTAGTTCCAGGCAGAAGAAAACTAAGGGATAGGCAATTGGGATATATTCGCTTGGCCATAGTCACACAGCTAGTAAGTATATGAGACAAGATTTGAACCCAGGATCTCTGGTCTCTAGGTCTGACTCTATCCACTGAGTTACTTAGCTATCCCTTGTGTCCAACTCTTTGTGATCTCATGGACAATAGTTATCTATGGGGTTTTCATGGTAAGGATACTAGAGTAGTTTGCCATTTCCTTCTCCAGTGGATCTTTTTATCTGACAGTCAGGGGTTAAGTGATTTGTCTAGTCTCATACAGCTAGGAAGTGTTTGAGGCTGGATTTTAACTCAAGTTTTCCTGAATCCAGGCCTACTGAGAAATCTAGCTTCCATCTCTAAAACTTCATATAGACAGTATCCATTCCTGGAATGCTCTTCTTTTTCACCCTCTACTTCTTAGCATACCAGCTTTTCTTTAAGACTCAGGCTATTTATCGTTTCCTTTGGGAAGATTTTCCTGATAATGTTGGATGCTCGTTCTTCCTCTTCAAAATGTCATTTGTGGTACTCTCAGACAGCAAAGTAGAGTCAGAGAACCAAGCTTCATATTAAGTCTCTGAGGTTTACATAACTGGAATAAGTCACTATAACTTCCTGGTGGTTAGAATTGGTAGCCCCTAAGGTCCTTTCTTGCTCTAAATCTTTAATTTTCTCTCTCTGTTTATCTACCACACGTAGGCATGTATGTATGTATGTATGTATGTATGTATGTATGTATGTATGTATCTGTCTATCTATCTATCTATCTATCTATCTATCTATCTATCTATCTATCTATCTATCTATCTATCTATCTTTCTATTCATCTGTCTCTCCCACTCTCTCTTTCTGTTCATCTTTTTACCCATTTACCAACTACTTGCCTACCTACCTAGCTCTCTCTTTCTCTCTACATATATATGTATATACACACATTTATCTTCTCACCCACATACCCATGCATACATGCACACATATATACATACATTCACAAACATATGCATACACATATAAATGCATACATATATGAGTGTGTCTTTTTGTCCTCAGAACCTAGCATTGGAGGTGGCATATCGTCATGTTGTGTCCAGTAATTAATGGTGGCTTAAATTTGCATGGATTAATATTTGTAAAGTGCTTTGCAAACCTTAAGGTTCTATATAAATTATCACTGTTGTTGTTTTTATTTAGAAATAGAAATAATTTAAAATCCATCCATTCTTCCATCATTTTGCAGTTAAAGAAAGGAAACTGAGTCCCAGTGAAACTCAATAACTCACCCAAGGTTATTTAGGTGGTAAGCAGATTCTGAATATGAATCTCCTAGAGGAAAAATCTAGTCCTCTTCCCATATGTTTCAAAGAAACAGTATTACCAGGTATTCAATCTTCACTATTTCATGTAATATGGTTTGTAACTTTAGTCTGTGTCTTTTTGAAATTTTGCTGTTATAGTTTCATTTTTCATTCTCTTTACTTCTGAATATAGTCCTTTTACCTTCACTACATAACAAGTCTTCCCGTGTAAAAAGAAATAAATATGGAGAACAACAGAGACTGAGGATCCAACAGACAGAGGCACAGAGAAATAGACACAGAAATACAGAGATAAAGTGACAGCAAAGACATTGGGATAGAAACACCAGAGATACAGAGACAGGCAGACAGAGTCATAGAAACAGAGGCTAGCAGGGAGGGAAGAAGAGGAAAGAGAAGAGAAGAGAGAGAAAAAGCAGTTTTTCAGAAAATTAAAAGAAAAACATTAAGTATGACTGTATATGCAATGTTACATGCCTATAATCTACCACCTCTTGAAGAGAGAGAGGGAGGAGCATTTCTTTAATTCTTCTCTGGAACCAAGCTTGGTTAATCATCTGCATAAGTCAAATGGCAACAGCATCTTTAACACGTATAGAGTGTGGCCAGTGGTTAGCCTACATAAAGTTCTGCATTAAAAGATCTTCTTCCTAATCTTCTCTCCAGGGAAATCTGGAAAGTTAGAAAGCAGCCCCACAAAAAGGGAACCCATTTTCTTAGTTTTCCCGTTGCCATGGCAACCTTGGCTGGTCCTGGCATGCAAATGTTGGCCTGCCTTGAAACCTTTCAGACATTGATGCTGAACAGAAAAATATGGAACTCAGTGAAATGGGTTTTTAACTTTTATTTGGACACTGGGATGAGCTCTACCTGGTAATTAGTTAGGCACAAATGTTCAGAGAGCTGGCTCAGTTGAAGTTTTTACAGGTAACAGCCCTTTAAAAAATTAAGAGTTGTAGGGAACTTGTCAACCTGGGTGTATTTTTTTTTCCCTGTAAACGAATCAGGGAAAAAAGACAAACTATTTAGAACCAATTCTGTAGGAGGATAGCTGTTCTAGGACCCTAGGGACTGGTGTGTAGGCTTTCCCCTTAGTCTCATTAGTGTACAGGTAAAGGAATAATGGCAGAAAAGGGATTTTTAAGGGTGTTGGCTTATTTAGTCAGGCACATCAATGGACAGTTTATGGGTCTACTCCCTGGAGAAAATTTAGAAATGGAATTAGTTCTTATAGAAAACAAACAAACAAACAAACATCAGCCTGCAAATAACAACCCTTGCTACTCAGCTGATGTCCATCATCAGGTTTCAAAGATAATTTTTAGAATATTATCTGTTCATGTTATCATACTCAGCATGGTGATACGGAAAAAAACATTGGGCTTAAAACCAAAGGACTGGGGTTCTAAACCTAGAACTGTCACTTTACATCAGTATAGCCATTAGGCAAGTGATTTATATACTTTATCTTCAAAGAGAGAGGTTCGATGCAGGGATTTCAAGCTTACACCTATTTTCTTATGTTTCAAATCCCAGCTCTCCGACTTGCTACTTCTGTGGCATTGGGTAATCTCTCTGATCTTCAGTTTTCTTCTTTCAAAGGAGGCTTTGGACTAGATGGTCTCCAAAGTCTCTTCCAGTTCAATATTCTGTCTCTGATCCCAGACAAAGACAAGAGTTGAACCTAAAATCTAGTGGGGTGGGGTGGTACACACCTCCTAGAGCAGGGGTCGGCAACCTTTTTGGCCTTGAGAGCCATAAACGCCACATTTTTTTAAATGTAATTTCGTGAGAGCCATACAGTGTTCAAAGTACGCACTGCTGTTGCGCCTGAAAAAAAAAAATGGACTTTATGGCTCCTGCAGAAAGAACCATATCTGGCCCTCAAAAGAACCAGATATGGCTCAAGAGCCATATGTTGCCGACCCCCATCCTAGAGGCTGAAGCTAACTGATCTCTTGAGAACCGGGATTCTGAGTGATGAGAAGGCTTAAGTATTTATAATAATTCTGGCATCAATGTGCTAAAACCCTGGGAGAAGAGGCCCACTTAATTGACTTGAATTGAAAAGTAGCCCAGGTCAAAAACATAGCAGGTCCAAACTTTGGTGCTGACTGACAGGGGAATTAGACAACCCAGAGACTACTATATTTCCAGCCTAAGCAAGATGGGGAGACCCGGTTTCAATAAAAATATCAAAAATGGTTTGGGTTTGATTTCTTCCTCTGATACATGCTGACTGTGAGACCCTGGGTAAATCATTTAAGTTTTCAATGTGTCATCAATTCTTAGACTATTAGTTACTCATCTTCATTGGTAAAGGTAGTTCCCTTATTGGATCTTCCCTATACCAATGAACTGATAAGTCTGATTTAAAGCAACAATAACAACAAATGAACAAAAAAAATCCACTTCTCTGGTTACTTGAGCAGGAAACTTTAAGATGAGAAGGAAATTAACACAGGGTTCAAAGAGAATATTGAGTATGATTTCCATCAACCACGTGCTGATTCTCTTTGACTCTGTGCCCCATTGCTGGGGGTTAAGGTGATTGGGGACAAGACCCAGGAACTGATGAAAAGAGATAGGGAGGCAGCTGATCCCAAAGAGGACTCCTGGGACTCCATGGGGTGAAGAAAGTTTGTCAGCACTCTTAAAAGGAGGAAAGCAGTGAAGGGAGAAATTGGAATGTTAAGAGATAGAATGGAAAATTAGGCACAGATAATGGCATAAATAGGGGAAGTATTTAAATATACTCAGAATCATTCTGAAAGAATACTAAAACGTCCCCCCTTCTAGTTGATGGCAGCAGCAGGAACCAGATTTCTCTTGCAGGTCCAGTTCACTGAAGTGTAGAGAGAGACACCATAGGGATCTGCCCATGAGCAAATGAAGAACATGGGGACCACCCCTGTCTGACAATTAGGGCATGTGTTCATTCTAGAGTAGGAGTGCCTGGGAGGCTGTTGGCTGATGGCTGTTTCATGGGAGCTAGAGAGATGGTAGCATCCTGAGACCCAGAAAGACAAAGGAACAGAAAAAACAACAACAACAACAACAAAAACAGATGGCCAAACAGAGCAGAGACAAACAGAGATTATAGAGCAGTAGGAACAGAGGAAGGAATCTGAGCATGGTGGAGTAGGAAGACAAAGGAGGGGGAATATAGTCATGTCTAGAAAGGAAAGGAATCTGGTTTCAGTCTTCATACTCAGACCCGCAGGAACTTAGCTAAAGAGCTGAAAGGGATGGCAGAGACCACCTAGTCCTACACCCTCATTTTAGAGTTCAGGAAACTGAAGCCAAGGAAGATGAAATGACTTGTCCACTAAGATTCAATCAGGGGAGGGAGGGAGGAACATATATACATATAAATACATTTAAAACATTCTCATATGCAGAATATGCTTCAATTGGCAGGAACCCACTGAGTTAAGAGGAAAAAAATGTTACTTTCCCACAGAATCAGATATTTCAGTGGTTCAGGCTACACAGGAGATAGGTGCTAGATTCAGGATTTAAACCCAAGTCCTTGGACTCCAAAATTCACTGCAAAAATGCTGCCTAAATCATGTACATGTTGAACGCTGTGGTAGTCCAAACCCAGTGAGGCTTCTGACAATTAAAACTTATTTTGCAGTTCCTGGCATGTGGATATTTTGTCTAGTCCTATAAATAAATTTGTGACATGGTAGTTAGGCTGTTGGACTTCAAGTCAGGAAGATAAAAATTCAGATCTTGATTCAGTTACTTCCTAATTGTGTGGTCTTAGGCAAGTCACTTAAAGAATTTCATCCTGTCTCATGTGTAAAAATATACAGAAAATAGTAACATCTGCCTTCCAGGATTGTTGGGAAGACTAAATGAGATAATGTGAAGGACTTGAGGATGAGAGCTTTTTCAATTTCCTCTTTGTATCTGCAGTATCTGGTACAATGCCCGGCTTGTAATAGACACAATTAATATCTGCTGATTAATTAAAGGACCAGGACTCGTTGGGTATCATTTTGTTGCTTTGAACAGCTAATGATCTGAGATGTTTTCCCTGTCCTTCCACAAAACCCATCTCCCATCTTTTTTAAGGAAATCCACTTTAAGCTTATATGCTCATATTGTTAGTCTCTAACTGCAGAACCAGATGAATCTGATAGTGATCTTCCAGGAAACTGATAAGCTAGCTTGATTTGGAAATTCTTTGAGCCTAATCCTTCCTCCAGAGAGGATGAACATGGAATGGTTCAGCAACCCTTTTGGGAATGGCATATACCCATGACAGTGCATGGGAAATGAGATATTGATTAAGCAGAGGAGGCAAAATTGAGATAAAAAATCTTTTATCAAACCAGATAAAATTCTCTAAGGAAAAGAAGAGAAATATAAAGGAGAGATATTCTCCTTGATCAATATGTACTTAAAATGAATATAAGAACCAGAAGGACACTGGAGGCATTTTTCCCTGCCTGGTAATCCCTAAACTTGACATGCTAGTATAGCAACTCTTTCTTTCATTTTACAGAAATAGTAAATAGTTTTGGGGAAGTTCACAAAAATCATGAAATCTCAGAGCTGGAAGGGACTCTAGAGGATATCTAGTCCAATTTATGCCTACCCACTATTTCTCCTACAATAAATATACAAGTGCTTGCTTATCCTGTGGCTAAAGATCCTAAGTGGAAGGGAACCCATTTACTCCAGGAGTTCAACTTTTTGATAAGTCTAATCATCAAATTAGACATGTTTTTTCATTTGATCTTCACAGCAAACTGGGAATTAGATTCTATTATCTTTCCTATATTTTTATACATGAAACTGAAGCTGAAGTTCTTCAAGTGACTTGCCCAAGGTCACACAACTAGTAGATGCCTAGAGCAAGATATGATCTTATATCTTTTTTACTCCAAATCCAATTGCTTAAAAAAAAAAAGGAGAAAAAATAGTTGCTTATAAATTTGCCTCTTTATAATCTGTAGCAATTGTTTTTCTTTCTATCCTCTGGGACCAAGCCAGACAAGTAAAATTCATGATCCACATTATTTCTTAAAATAACTGTCATATATTTCATGAATCTTCTCTTCTCCTAAGGTAAATATCCCAATTCTTTTAAATAGGCTCCATACAGAACAAAACAGATCATTCACTACCCTTTTTATCTTACTTTGTACTTTTTTCTATCTTGACAATGTCCTTTTTTAAGCTATAACATGATAGGTTGAACTTGAATCCAGGCTTTTATCGTCTATTATTTTTATAATCTTGAACAAAACCCTTCCTTTATCTGACTGAACCTCAGTTTCCTCTTCCCTAAAAAAAAAAAAAAAAAAAAAAAAAAAAAAGAGGTTTAGGCTAAATTAGAGATTCTTTACCTTTGTTGTATCATGAGGACCTTTTACCATATAGGGATGCCTGCAGACCTCCTTTATTGGAATATCTACGTCTATATCTATATATTAAAATTAATAAATAAAAGAAAAATGTCACATTTCATTTGAATGTTAGAGCAAAGTAATAATAACAAAATTAATAGTACTTATGCCATGCTTTAACATTTGCAAAGTGCTTTACAAATAATATCTCTTGTGATCCTCACAGCAACTTATTAGGTAGTTAAAAAAAATGTTCCAATTTTGCAGATGAGTAACTGAAGCAGACAATGGTTAGTTAGGTTGCTTGCCTGAGATCACACAATTAGTAAGTGTCTGAGGCTATATTTGATTATATATATTTTTTCTCTACTTTTTATTTTCATTTTCAAATTCTCCCCTTTCTTCCAGCCCCATTCATAGCCATTGAGAAGGCAAACACTATGCTACTAATTATATGTGTGAAGTCACAGAAAACTTATCTCCTTATTAGCCATATTGCAAAGAAAGAAAGCAAGAAAAATGAAGAAAAAAGTATAGAAATGCTTCCATCTACTTTCAGAGTTCATCAGCTCTGTCTGTTAGGGGATAGCATTTTTCATCATGAGTTATTTTCAAATTTTCATGCATCATTGTCTTGATCAGAGTAGCTAAGTCTTTCACAGTCCATTATTGTTACAATATTGCCATTACCGTGTTCAATGTCTCCTGGTTCTGCTTATTTTAGTTTGCATCAGCTCATATAAAGCTTCCCAAGTTATTTTGAAATTATGCTGTCTTTCATTTCTTATAGAAAAATGGTATTTCATCACAATCATATGCTACAACTTGGTCAGTCATTCCTTTTTGGATGGGCAACCCTTCAGTTTTCAGATCTTTGCTACCACAAAAAAAAAAAAATGCTTCAAATATTTTTTTGTACATGTGAGTTTTTTTTTTCTTTTTGGGATAAAAACCCAGTAGCAGTATTGAGGAAATATTTGAACCTAGATCTTTCTGTCCCTATATCCAGTGCTCTAGTCATTGTGCTATCACAGGACACTGATTTCCTGAAATCCACCTATGATACCTATTAGGTTGCATGGACACCAAGTTAGGAACTTTCCTTCTAGCTAAACTTTCTATCAACCAATAGCTATAAGATCTCTACTTCTACAATTTGACCTAAGGATGATGACTTGATTCATTTAATTCCAATTAATGCAAAGACCAAAAGATGACCATTTGACTTTGTTCAAAATTGCTTTTCATACTATTTTAGCCATTAGTGCATAGTTGAAATAATACTAGAAGTCAGAAAGACCTTTGGATTGTAGATTTAGAGATTGAGGGGGAATCATAAATCATCTAGTCATTCCCTCATTTCACAGACAATGAAATTGAAGTAGAGGAAGTTGAAGCAATTTTTCCAGTGCCATGGAAGAAGTACATGCTTGAGGCAGGATTGGAACATAGGTCCTATGACTCCAGAGTTAGTTTTATTTTCATTTTAACTTTCTGCATTTCAGAGACCTCCCTCTGATTCTTACTAGGTTTGTGAATACAGACATCACATAAACTCCTTAAGCTTGAGGCAATACTTTTAAGACTTCTCTGCTAAGTTATGGATGAGTTGTGAAGATCTCTGCTAGGTTATACTGATGAAACCACAGATATTTGGTATCAGTGTGATAACGTTACCATATGTGCCTCCAGTTTTGAATAAAAAACACAAGAGTAGGAAGTAGAAGACCTGAATTGTAATCCTGGGTCTGACTTATTCTAGACGTGTGATCTTAGGCAAATCAGTTAACTTCTCTGTGCTCCCATTTCTTTATCTCCGATAGGTGTAACTTAAAGGATCTTATAGGGGGTGAACTACCCCACAGAAACCCACAGAAACCTATAGAACCCCACAGAACTCCAAAAGAGAGGAGCAGTTAGGGCAATTAAGAATGTGGGTATAAAGGCAGCACCCCAGGCTTGAGATTCTCACTCTTGGGAGAATTAGAATTAGAATTGCTAACTGGTCCCATTTTTACATAGGTTTGGGATTAGAATAAAAAATCTCTAAGTCCCCCTCTAGCTCTGTAGTTTATGATCCTCATTGACCTGACTGGGTTAAAAGATGCTGAAGAATAGCAAAGATAATCATTGGCTCTGGAAGGAGAAGGAAACTGTCAGATATTCCACAAGAATGACCATCTATAGTTCCACATATTCTGAGAGGATATTGTTTATGGGCTTGTTGCGATATTAGGAAAAAAAAATGGTTCCTTTGATCCTAAAGAATCCTCATTTCAAGACACTGTAGTCAATAAATCACTAATATGTCTCCAGGGGAATTTGGGCTGATGGATTGTTTAGTGAGTAAAATTCATAACTGGAAATGCACGTAGATGTGATTACAGCCTGATTTGTTGCAATTTGGTGAATTTAGAGTGTGTCAATGCATTTGAAAGAATGAGGATGGAGGGGAAGGTATTTGCCTGACATGCTTTGAGCTCTCTACTCTGACAAAAATAGAGATATTTTCTGTTTAACTTACCATTTAGCTACATGCCATTGATACTGTAAATTCGTGCCTTCTTGAGCAGCATCATGATTTATCATTTTCAGACTAGATAAAAAGCTAGTCAAAAAATCTGGAGGCACCAAGAATAAAATCTCATAGAGATATTTGTCAGATGTTTCATTTGTCAAGGAGGTCCCCCAATTCACCTGAGGCTCTTATTTCTTTTACCTTTATATTCTTTACTTATCTCTCAGTGTTCACTACAGAACCAGTGGACTCAATCACCATCTCTTTCTTCAATTTCTTCTAAACTCCAGTCCTACATAATCAATGGTCTTCTAGACAGTTTCAATGAATGTCCTACAAGTATCACTATCAAAAAAAGCAGGATATGAAGTTTCTATTTCTCAATCAAACAATTCCTCCTGCAAGCTTTTGTATTTTGATTGAGCAACTTAAAATGCCAGTCATTAATGCCCTTAAACGCACCAACACAGCAATAAAACTAAATGAATTTTATAAAACTATTGTTAAACACATAGGATAATGTATAAAAGTGTATAGCATAATGAGTAGAGAGTAGACTTCAAAGCCAAGAAGACCTGTGCTCAGGTCTTACTTCTGACATACTTCTGTGTCTATATGACCTTGAACAAGTCCTTTAGCCTCTTGATGTCCCAAGTAATTCTTTAAGGCTATAATTTGCAGATAGTATCCACAAACATGAACAGAGGAATTTTCTTCAATCAAGTATTTTCCTTTGTCAATGATGTTACAGACCTATCCTTTATCCCTTTAAGCTAAGCCATGTCAGAGGATTATTGATTTAATTTGCAACATGATTAAAGAATATAGATCACAGGGCAGTTAGATGACTCAGTGGATTGAAAGCTAATCTTAGAGATGGGAGGTCCTGGGTTCAATTTTGACCATTTCCTAGCTGCATGTTCTGGTCAAGTCACTTAACCCCCCTTGCCTAGCCCTTACCACTCTTCTCCATTGGAACCAATGCATAATATTGATGCTAAGGTGGAAATTAAGTTGTTTTTTTTTTTTAAAGAAAGAATGTGAATCAGGAACATTGATGAGAAAATGCCCTGGACTTAGCAAGATAAGGACACAGAGACTATAGCCTCCTAAAGTACCCAGATATCTATCAAGAATAAAATGACCTAAAGTAACCCAGTTGGATCTGTGAGGATAGCACATATTTATCTGGAAGAAGAGCATAATGAGAATTATTCAGGGAAACATCTGATCAGTTGGATGATTTCCGCAATCAATCAGATGAAATTGCAAGATGCAGACCTTTGTTTGGAGGCATCTGAGAGACAAGACTCCACAATGTGCTACTTTTAGTTCCTTGGCCCTAGGACACAAGGAACTATTTATGATGGGTCAAATTAGATGTAAGATGTAGGGAGATTAATTTTTATCAGATGAATCATATTTTCATTTGGTCTTTAAGAGTGAACTCACATATAAAGTTGCTCACTCTTTCTTTTATTGTCTCTTAGACTTTGAGAAAGTAGACCTAGACAGAGAATAGCTGACCTGCACTTTGGGGCTGGAGATGGGAATTTTAATTTTAACAAAAATAATCAAATGATTTTATACTTATATATTTTTACAGATAGAGTAATGGGGATGTGTGAAAAGGCCTGGTTGGGAAAAGCCATATGAGTTAAATCTTGAAGAAAGGTAGAGAATCTAAGAGGCAGAGGTGGAAAGGAATTTTATTCTAGACCTGGATGGCAGACTGCAAAGCTATAGAGGCAAGAATCAGTGTGCTCTCAAAAAAATCTGAAAGACCACTTTAGAGGGACCATGGAACAGGAATAATGTATAGCAAGGATGGAGAGATCTAGTATTTGGTTTGTTGTTTTTTTTTAAACCGTTCAACATGTGTTTGTTTGTTTGTTTCTACTTGCTCTGTTCAAGGTACAATCCTAGATATTGTACAGGGGTTGAAAAATGTTCCCTAATTTCAAGAAGTTTAAATACTTATGATTGTCTTAGTTATCAGAATTGGTTTCTTTTTACTACAATCAGTCTTCTAGAGAGTAGTCAAATGGTCCTAAAATATAAGTCTAACCACAGAATTACCCTGTCAAAATTCCCATTGGTTCCTTATTGCCTGTAAGATAAAATGCAAAATCATTGGTTTGATATTTAAAGTCCTCCACAATCTCTTCTCCCCACCTTTCTCATTATATATTTTATTCCTTCACATATTCTGTTTCAAACTGGTTTCCTACTTACTCTTCATTCTTAACATACCATTTCCTGGCTCCACACCATCACATAGTCTGACCTAGAGGACTGCAATGAATTCCCAATTCACTTCTTCATTTTAGAATACCCATCTTCCCTCAAGGCCCATTTCAGATGCTTCTTCCTACCTGGACCTTTCCTGATTCCACAGTATTCTCTCCATCTTTTTAAAAAAACAATTTGTTAAATTAAGGTTCCCTGTTATTTCTTTCCCTCTCCCGCCTGTACAAAAAAAAGGTATCATTTTACAATCTTTTATTCTTTCTCTCTGTCTGTCTCTCTGTCTGTCTCTCTCTTTCTGTCTCTCTGTCTGTCTCTCTCTCATATATATATATATATATATATATATATA
>NC_058132.1:37843087-37894584 GCF_016433145.1 Gracilinanus agilis
TACTCCACTGCCTATACTCCAAAAACCAAACATGAAATAAATGCATCCTAGGCTCCTATGACTATGTGACATAATAAGTATTTATACCACTGAGAGGACTATGGAACATAAATGTTTATTTGTTTGTTTGTTTTTCTCAAAGTTTAGGTGTAATCCCAATGGATTAAAAAAAATCAAGGTACAGTGTTGATTCCTCTGGGAAACAGCCTGGTTCTGAACAGTTTAAGTAATGGGTGAAAACAGAGCAGCTACTTATATTTGATACAGCCAAACAATACTTCTTACTGTTACTCATCTTGACACTCCATGTCCTGTGTCTGCATCTTTGTCTTCCTTGGTATGAATGCATCTCCTCTTTATTTCTACCTCTTAGAATCTCTAGTTTCCTTCAAAACTTAACTTAAGCCCTACCCTCAATGTAAACATATTGGAAGGACTTTTGAGGTCACTGGGTAGAGCTAACTTTGTATGTATGTGGCAAGCCCCTCCCAAGTGACTTACCCATTGTGAAAGGAGTGGTACTGACACTTCCATCTATTTTCAAAGTTTTCTCCACCCAATTTTCCTGGTACAAGTTCCAGTTAATATGGACTAAAGTCATGTCTAGATTTTGAGATAAATGTCATCATCTCCGATGTATTTGTAGACTTTTCATAATATGAGCCCCTAAAGCATAGTTTACTTTGCACAAGATCAAATGAGAAATGACAGTGCTCAGCATTGTGTCTGGCACATAGTAAGTGATTAATAAATTCTTGACTCTCCCTATTTATTCTCCCCAATTTAGTACAGCCTTGTTTTGTTTTTTTGAAAATTGAACATAAGAATCAACTTCTTTGGTTCAAATCAATATATGGCAAAATTTCCTCAGTGAAGATGCAAATGTCTTTGAAAAGGGATAAGGGATAATCTGTCAGTAGAGATAATAAGATGATCAGTTTGGTGACAGGATGACCGGGCTTCAAATCTTACATCTAATAATTATTAGGTGTCTGATCATTGGAAAATAGCTTTACTTCTTTGAGCTCAAAGTACATCATCTATAAAATAAGGGTAATAATAATTTTATTTGTTTGTTTTTGCAAAGAGGACCCAATGACATCAGAGTGGTGATGCCTTGACTCATGCATGAAATGGATTTCAGTGAAGCAGAATTAGACAAAGTCATCAGTCTCAATCTCTCTTCCAAAGTCATTGAAGTACAGTGGCAAGACAAAAGTCTAGATGACTGACAATGACCTGGGATGCTGTAGATGACTTTCAATATCTGACCAAGCTCTAAATACTCCACAATACATGCTTCTGCTGCTTTCATGGCCTTAAGGATAAATCGTTTGCATTTTCCCATTCCACTGGGGAAGTCTTCACATGCTTGTGATAGACACCACTCTACATCATTGCTGGATTTGGGGCCTATCAGTTGCCATTGGTTGAAACCTTTTTTTAACTCATCTGCTGAGAAGGTTGACCAAGGTGTGGCTACTGTTCATGCTGTAGTTTCTTGGAATCACAGGGGAGAGTTGAATGGCAGGTGAATACCAGTGTTGGATGAGCATCCCTGAAAAGGGCTCAGCAAGCCCTCATAGCACACATGCTGGTTCTCCTTGAACATCCATACAACCCAATCATTCTATCTATGCCACAAGACTTGTTTTGGATCATAGGAGAGATCATGAATTTAAAAGATTTTGCACACTGAAAACATAAACACATTGGTTTAAGCTCTTTCCAGCCTCCTCTGAGATTACCTTCCTCTTACTCATATGAACATAATTATTTGCATATTATCTCTCCAATGAGTCTATGCACTCCCCAAAGACAAAAACTCTTTCCTTTTTTTTTTTTTTTTTTAATGTTTTTTCCTAGCACTTAGCACAGAGCCTAGCACATAGTAGACATGGAAGAAATGCTTACTGATTGCCCTGTGGCTTTAAATTTAGTCACTAGTAATTGTAAAAGAACATTTCCCCAAATTCTTTACTAACATTGTTCCATTGGTTGATGTTTCAATACTTCAATATTTGAATGAATCTCTCTCATCTCATCTAGGTAGGCACCCATCCATGATGTAGATCACTCCTTGCCTCCTATATGTGATAGTCTTGTTTTAAGGTTCTCCTCTAAATCCTCGACAAGCGTGGAGAAGTGCTGGGAACTTCCTCTCCATCTCTTGATGGCCATCAGTGAAGCACATGGGCTCTGCATCTGTTACTTCTCCTTATTTGTTCATGATAGGCCCACTTCCACTTCTGATCGTACCTCAATGCCATATCTGACACCAATTTTTTCAGCCTATTTTATTATTGGTAACATAATACTTAGCCACACGGTCTCAGTTTCCTTCTCTGAATAATGGGCATAATAACATAATACTCACCTCACAGGCTTATGGTGAAGGAGATTGTGATTTTGTTGATCTCTCACTCATAAAGCCTCTGGACAATAATGTGTGTGTGTGTGTGTGAGAGAGAGTGCATGTGTGCATATATCTATAGTGTAAGAAAACTGCTTTCTTTGAAATATACCCCATTTTATTTTATGCATTCAATTCTGAGTAGAGGTCCATAGGCTTATAATAAATTAAAGGTGAAGAACTCCTGAAAAAGGAATATTTGTGTTGAAAAGACAGGTTTTTATTTCAGGGAGGTCAGGGATCAAAGAAAATCCTGAATGACAACAAAATAAGAGAGTTGTGTTTTATGTATTATCACCCCTATACTACAGAAAAGGAAACTGAGGCTAAGGGAAGGAAATAACTCATCTCTTAGTTCACAAGGGTCAGAGGTGGGAACCCAACAAGGAGCAGAGTGGTACATATTTTATCAGATGTGGTCAGACTATCAGAGGGTTTTTATTTCATTGTTGTTTTTTTTTAATTACAACGAAGAATTTAATCAGAAACAATTGTTCTATCCCCATAAGTGATCATGATGCAAAGACAAAATAATCATTACAATTTTTTAAATTACTCAATGCCACCTCCATGACATTAAGTAATGAAGGAAGATTTGGGAAGAGGGTTGTTTTTGTTTGTTTGAGAACAGCTAGGTAGTATACTGAATGTATTGCAAATCTTGAAATTAGGAAACCACTCAGCCTCAGTTTCCTCATCTGTATAATGGGATAATAATAGTAATAATAATAATAATAATAATAGCACTCACCTCAGAGACTTGTACAAATCAGAGATAATGTCTATAATCCAATTTACAAACCATAAATTGTTGTCTACACGTTGGCTCTAATTACTATTATTTTGAGAGAGGAGCAAGTTTTTTTCTGAAGTCTATAGTCACCTCATCCCACTCACAGCCATGATTAGCAGCAGCTAATCTACTCACTTCACTTCACCCTGGATCAGGGCACCAAAGCAAAAGACAGTGATTTATAGAGATGTGGAATTTAATGAGGACATAGTTACCAGGAGCCAACGTGTGGATGCCACACATAAAAGGGAGAATGAGACAGTGGCAGGAAGACCCAGAGACAGCAACTGGTGTTTCGTCCATCAATACTAGTTAAATTTAATAGTGGGGTCTTATTGAATATAAGTGTCTTAATTACCAGGAGGAATGACCCTGTCTGTTAATGGCAGAAAAATGATCAAAACTGAAACCGCATAAAGTTAAATTGTTTGCTTGTCCTTTTATAAATAAGATTAATTGGGCTAAGTGAAGCCTGTGGGATAAAATGGATAAGAAGCAGTTCTCGCAGACAATTGCCTCCCTAACAGTCACAGACAAATGGATGGGGAGGTTTTCATGGGGAGACATTCATCATGAGATATTATTGTTTATTATGTTTTAATAGATCCACTCTGCAAAGCTCTCTTACCCTGGTGCTTGGTGGGTTTAGGGGCGGGTTTGGGGTGGGGAGTGGAGATTCCCGGATCGGGAAGCTTAATGGGCTCTTTAATGGAAAATCATGACTTTATGGAATCTATATAATGTTATGATAATAATCAGCAGGTCCCAGTGGGAGACAAACGTTACCTAATCTTGTCCTTTTCTCCCCAAGCATCCTATCCTACATATAACCATATAAACCATATAGGGTCAGCGGCCAACAAAGTACGCTCACACTTTCTGCCAGTTACTCTATTAGAGACAGCCCAGAAGGTGTGGAAGACACAATATTCATTTGTCTGGTTTATTTGATAAAAAAATAACAGAGGTTGAGCTTTTGAATGATAATTTCTTTCATAGGATTTTAGAACAGGGGGGAACTCCAGCATCATGTTGTCATGGGTCTAAACCTGGAAGAGACTTCAAAGGTCTTCAAGGCCAGTGACATTATTTTTTTCAAACCCTTACCTTCTGCTTTAGAATAGATATTAGGTATTGGTTCCAAGGCAAAAGAGTGGTAAGGGCTGGACAATGAGAGTTAAGTGACTTGCCCACGGTCACACAGCTTGGAAGTATCTGTGCAGTGACCTTATTTTTCAGGAAATTCAGACCTAAAGAATGAAGTGACTTACTCATATTCATGGAGATAATAGGGGTCAGAGGTGGCATTTGAACCCAAGTCCTTGAACTTGAGAGCTAGCTTTCCTATACCAAACCATCCCCTTTCACAGATGAAGCCCATGCCACGCAGTAGTACATAGTAGGGTCAAGCCCTGAATATTGGTCATTGCACTGAAAAGCCAGTTCTCTTTGTAGAGATCCATGCTGCTTTAAGCTGATATCATGAAATAGGATGAGATTTTGTTCTTCAGGGACCTTATTTTAGGACGAAGTTGCCCTCCCACTTACCTCACATCCAGACCTTCTCATAATCTCCCCAAGAGTTGGCATTATATATGCTTATAAGCAGAAATTCACATATTCAGGAAAATGTGTTAATTCCTTGGTTGCTATGAGACTCTCAGAATCACAGTGTCTCTAAATCTCAGTCAGAAAGGGACTTAGAAACCATTTCATCCAAATGGCACTTACCCAGGAATCCCTTTCATAACATTCCTAACAAGTGGTCATCTAGCTTTCTTTTTTGGAAAAATACCACCTCCCAAGCAGTCTAATCCACTTAGATTCACTTTGTGTTTTGTTTTGTTTTTCAGTTGCTCTACAATAGTGATGGAGAACCTATGGCACGGGTGCCAAAGATGGTACACAGAATACTCTCTGGCCTCTCTCCCCCTCACCCCCCAGAGTTTGTTACTAGGAAGGCAGAGGGACTTGGACAGAGCTTCTCCCCGCCTTCTCTTCACCATACCTGTTGACATTTTTTCACATCCCCCTCCCCTCTGCCCAGTAGCACAATGGGAGCAAATAGGGGGTAAAGTGGGTGGTTCACAGGCAGCAGAGCTGGAGGGGAGTGGAGCACTAGGGCCATTCCCCTCTCCCTCTCTACATTCCCTGAGGACATTCCTCACTTTACCTACTCCTCTGCTTAGCAGCCCAATGGGAGAGCTTTCTTCCTTCCCTGTGTTGGTTTGGAGGGGTGGGCAGGGCACATGAAGCACTCAGTGGGGGGGGGCAGGGCATATCACATGATCTTCGGGAGATGGGTGGGCACAGCACTTGTTCTGGGGAATGGTGGGGGCAGGCACTCTACCTCTAAAAGGTGTTCCATCACTGACCTATAACATCCTCTTGGTGACAACCAATTATTACTAATTCTGCTCTCCCATTGGGAGTAAGTAAATTAAGTTCAGCCAAGAGAGTGTCCTGGATCTCACCCAAATTGAAACTCTCTGAAATCTTTAGTGTAGCAAGCTGGAGACAGAAACATGTTAAAATAGCCAGTTTCTCTCATGTCTTATCCTTTTCCTTAAGCAACCTGTAGTGAGGTTGTCTTCCTCAATTTTCTCTCATGAAGCTGGAAGCTAGAATTACCCAAAATGACTCACTGCTTGAAGAGTCTAACAGAAGACATTAAGCTTTATGAGTCCCAAATGGAAACTCAAAGTTTGATGAGCCCAAAGGATGTCTGACAAAGGCTAGAGTTCTCTTGTTGTTCAGTAGTTTTTCAATCTAGTCCAAATCTTCAAGACTCCATTTGGAGTTTCCTTGACAAAAATATTGGAGTGGTTTGCCATTTCATTCTCCAGATAATTTTAAAGATGAGGAAACTGAGGCAAACAACATTAAGCCACTTGCCCAAAGACATAGCTACTAAGTTTAAGTGTCTGAGCACAGATTTGAATTCAAGAAGTTGAGTCTTCCTGTCTCCAGGTCTGACATTCTATCTACTGTGCCACTGTAAGGAGTAAAAATTAGGGTTTAGTTGGATAAATATTAAAAGGTTTGGTCTCCAAGGAATTGAATAAGTATCAATTCCTAATGAGAAAACCTCAAGACTAAAATGACTTTTATGGTAGTTTATTTACAGGAAAATCCAGGTTTTTGCACTCACCAGATGTGGTTCTAAGAGAGAGATTTAAGAGCAGTCTCACCTCATCCAAAGACCCAGCCAGACAGCCAGAGCTCCTTCAGGTCCAAGACACAAACAAGAAGAGAGCTACATGAAGTTGTCTCTCCCTTTTAAAAGCACTTCTCTTGCATCACTTCCTGTGTCTTCCTTCTAGTTTATATGTCCAATAACAACAGAAACTTTGCTTAGGACTTCTCAGGGGACAGTCATTCAATTCTGATTTGTCATCCACTTTCCCACATACAGATTTCCCCACTTGCGAATTAAGTGGTGGTGTTTACATCTTTGGTGATTAAATCTAAGAATGGACAAGGTAGATTTAATCTCATTATCACACCACTTAGCTGCCCTGGAGTTCTCTTATCTCTCATCAACTCCATCCCACTTTCACCAAAGGCAATATTCATTTTCATCCATAAGTAGAGAATTCCATACCAGTGGGCTTTGGGACAGGGAGTATCTCTGTATGTATCTTTTATATATCTAATGATTTGTACCTTTCCTCCACATTTAGAATGAAAACTTCCGGAGGTCAGGGCATGTTTTGACTTTCTTTGAATCCTCAGCATTTACAGGAGGTCCTACACAGTCAGATTTTGATCTACGTTTCTTGATTGATGGGTTGATCTTAAGTGCTGAATAAAAGCAGGTTGACCCACTGACTAAGTCATGTCTTAGGTATTGTTCTAGTTTTGGGGGAAATAAAGTCAAAAATAAAAGTCCTCTTGCTCAGAGTCTCATTCTACTAAGAAGAGAAGAAAGTCCATGCCTGAGAAGCAGGTGACAATATTGAAAGAGATTTTACAATGGTGAACTTTTTAAGGATTCATACACCCCATGTTAGAAAAAGGGCTAGTGAATTATGGTGGCTTGTACCAACCCAGAAGACTGTTTTTAAGTCTCTGTCTCTTCTAACATAAAGGTGAAGAGAAGCCAGACACGTCCTTACCAGTCTTAATCCTACAAATACTTCTGGCCCATAGAAAAGTTACATGACATTTTAAAAGCATGAACAATATTCTCAACCTTAATTGAAAGTATTGTATTTCAAAGTAAATTTAATAAAAAAAAATTGCTTTTGCGGCCACATGGAAACCTGCTCTCTCTGTACAAACAGTAAAGATTCTTGTCTGAAAGTAATTCTCTCCCTACTCCTTAGGCCACTGAGGGAATAAAAATCAAAAGATCGGCAGCGGATCTGAGCTGATCATTTGTCATCGGCAAGCTGAGAGCTGAGCTCCTGACTTTTGTGTTCTTGGTTAAATTTAGATAATAATACCTCTGGGCTTCATATGTCATCCAGGACCCTCTTCGCCCCAGGTGAGCAGATTAGCAATAATGACAGCAATAAGAAGTCTTGGTACTTTTCGTTCCTTCTTTCAGATTAGTTCAAAGAACTTTGCCAACCTGAATTCCCTTAGATCTATGATACTCCAGAAAAGCAGACACAGAGAGAGGATTTCCACTGTTGTTTGACAAACAGGGGACTGATTGCAGGTGTAGGAAGAGATTATTTTTTTTTCTTTTTGTTCATGCAACAACTATGTGTGGGCAACTAATAGGCAGCATTGTAGAACTGACTGAGTCCTGGATTTGGAGTCTGGAGTTGTGAGTTCAGATACTGGCTCTGCTATTTCCTTTCTGCATGATCCTGAGATAATAAGTGCTTACTATGTGTTAGGCACAGTGCTGCGTGATGGGAATAACAAAGAAAAAGGGGGGGAAAAGTTCTTACCTCCAAGGAGATCACAGTCTGATGTAGACAGTTAGAACTGCACAGGCTTTAGATTATACATAGTTACTATTAAGAGCTTAGTATGTGCCAGGCATGATGCTAAGTGCTGGGGATTTGAGAAAAGGCAAAAACATGATCCTTCCCTGTAAGGAGATCATAGTCTACTAAACATGGGAATTTCAAAGTGAACCTTTAGAGAGAAGGAGATTTACTGTGTAAAATAGAATTTAATCTGAAGGAGGTCTGGGAAACAAATATTAATAGCCAGCATTTATTCAGCCCTTTAAGTTTTGTAAAGCACTTTACAAAATATATTTCATTTTATGTGTGTGACAATCTTGTGAAGTAGAGTATGTTATTAACCCCATTTTACAGATAAGAAACCTGAGGCTGACTTCAGTTAGGTGATTTGCCCAGAGTCACATATTTGTGTGATAGAATTTGCAATCAAATCTTCAAACTCCAAGTCAAGCACTCATCCATTTCACCATCTAGTTGCTACTGTCTCAGAGACAGAGGTTCAGAAGGAAAATTTTCCATGGAAGGATGGTTGATGGAGTATTATATGAAAAGAACAGCATGTGGGCCAGGTAGCTCAATTGTATGGTATACTGAGGAGAACAAAGCATGTGAAAACTGGAAAATTAGGAGCAGATAAAGAACTTTAAATAACAAATAGAGGACATTATTTAACCCTGAAGTTAAAAGAGTAAAGTATTTATATAGCCTTATATTTTTTCATTTGGAAAATAAATAGGAGATTGAGCAATGTAATTTCCATGGTCCCTTCTAGCTTTTTGTGGTTCTACAGTAAAGTGGAGATAATGAGATCTAAATGATCTAAATGGCCTGAAAGGGTAAAAGCTTGATTATTTTCTCGACCTTTTATGTAGATCCTTATTCATCAATCAATGAGTCTGAAACATTTATTTAAGTGCCTACAATACATCAGACTGGGCTAAGAGTTTGTATTTATTTGTTTATTTATAACAAATACTGTCCCACTTGATTCTCACAGAAAACCTTTGAGGAAGGTGAAATTCAAAGGAAAAAAAGGAAATCCTCTCACTCTGCCTATTAACATGTCCATTTTACAGTTGAGGAAACCAAAGCAAACAGAGGTTAAGTGACTTTCCAGGGATCAACAACTAGCAAGTTATTTGAGGCTGAATTTGAACTCAGCTCTTCTTAAGTGGACTTAAGTCCAGTCCCATGCTGACTCTAACCATTGTACCACCAGCTTGCTCACTCTACTAGGTTCTGGGATACAAAGATGAAAAGAAACAATTTTTTTCTCTGAACAAGTTTAGATGATACATAGATTTTATATCTGAAGCAGGAAGTACCTTCAGAGGCCATCCTCTCATTTTTACAGATGAGGAAACTGAGATCCACATAATGTTGTTTCTTATTGAAGGTCCCGTAGGTAGTAAGTGTCAGAGGAAGGATTTGAGCTCAGGTTCTTTAATTCCAAAGCCAGTGCCTTTCTTGTGGACAAAATTGTCTGAGAGACGAATATGACTTTTCTCCAGCCTTTAGTTACATTCTTATAATACATAAATTTAAATAAGAATTCTATGTTTTATAATTACAAAACAGTAAGAAACTGACTGAGTAGAAGGAAGGCAGATACCAACATGTAAATGAAGTAGAGAAAGTTTCAAAATACAATGAATGAAGATATGAAAAAGTAAATATTTATTGCTAAGCCATGTGTTAATCACTGGGGAAACAAATTGAAAAGGGGATGCAATCCCTACACTTAAAAAGCTCACACTAATTCAGGAGAGACAGCATGTAAGAGATCAGCTCCAGAGGCGAGAGGAAAGCCTAGATATCCTGATGCATTGATCACATAAATAATAAAGTCAATGAGTCCTTAGACTCAGAAAGCCAGGTCATAAGGAGTAGCAGTGGTTCCCAAACTTTTTTGGCCTATTGCCTCCTTTTCAGAAAAAATGTTACTTAGCCCCCTGGAAATTAATTTTTTGTAAATTTTAATAGCAATTAATAGGAAAGATAAATGTGCCTGTGGCCATCACTGCCTCCCTAGATTGCTGCAGTGTGGGAAGCCAATAAGAGAATAGATAAAAATCTGAGACTCCTCTTTTGGCCCCTTTTGTGATCCTTGTGATTTCTTCTTGAAAAGTATTATGGCCTTACTGAAAAGCTTTAAGTTCCTATCAAACCTGAATTTAAAGGGTTAACACTGTTAACACAGCAAGGAATGCTGCTGCCTGTTATAGCTAAGGCCAAGATACTCCCCAACTTGGCTTTCTGATAAGAACCTAGTCAAAATTCAGCCTTGGCCTTGGTCTATTCTGAAGACAATGTTTTGTGATTTGATGTGACATAATTTGTAACTTCTGCGCATCTGCAAAGTTTTGGGGGGGTTCTTTGGTGTGAAATGAGTCTTGAAATATATATAATAAACTCCATGCTCCTGGAGCCAGAGCTGGAAGCAAGAGGTAAAAGACATTTCCCTTGTTCTGTCCTTATTTCCTTATCAACTAAACTGTCATCAGATTATCAGAGATGATAAAGAGATCTCCACACTGCAGCACCCACCAGGGGGCGGTAGCACCCACTTTGGGAATCACTGGACTAGAGGGTATAGAAGGAAGGCAAATTTTAAGACTTTGAGATGCAGTGGCAAGGCAAATTTATTACTGAGAGGGATTTGTTGGCTTCCATCTCACAGGAAGGATAAAGTTGGTGACTCCCAGATCAGACGAGCATGAGGAGCCACATGTTCTTCTCCACAGAACTTAGGGCACCTATAAAGAAGGAGATATCAAAGGGAAAATCTGGAGGAATGGTGTATCTTCCCACCATGTGAACACTTGGAGGGGTATGAGTGGCCTAGACATTGGAGGAATGTGCATGTTGAAAGAAAGGGGGAAAATGTCTCCTGTGACAGGTCCCACTACCTGACTGATATGATGATGACAATGTTCTTACCAGTAGGGACCCCTATTTCTTTCCTTATACCACCTTAAACACCCATGGGAGATGGTCTTTGATTTTAGTATTGGAGGCATTTCATCCAGCAATATATTTCACAACCTACATCTTCTTTCTAACTTCTATAACTCTTATCAACATCCTCCCATTTGTTAAGAGTATCCTCTTTGTTCTCTGGCCACTGTAGAGATATGACTGGAGCACACCCATTCTTCCTCACTGCCCTTTTAGTATTCCTTTTCATCCCATTTTCTTTCTTAAAAACAAACAACACAATTGTTTTTAATAGTGTACTTCATAATTATCCAACAACATTTCAAGATACAAAGAATACAAGAAAGAACTATACTAGGTGTCCCAAAAGTCTTAGTGCAGTTTTAAGCTATTAGAGCTCTAATATCTTAAATTAACTAAATCATTAAAATTAAATACTTAAGTTCTAATAAAGTAAAAATAAAGACATTCGTGATATCCACTTTATATAAAATTTAACAAGGTACTTCACTAGAACCAGTGTGGCATGATGGATACAAAAATTTCTTCAGAGTTCAGGTTCAAGCCTCACCTCTAACATATTATTATATGTCCTTAGGGAAATCACTTAATCTCTAAATGTTAAGCATTTGGGCAGCCAGGTGGTGCCATGGATAAAGTGTTGGCCTTGGAATTGGAAAGAGATTCATCTTCATGAGTTTTAGTCCAAACTCCAACACTTACTAGCTATATGACCCTAAAAAAGTCACTTAACCCTGTTTGCCTCAGGTTACTGAGCTAGAGAAGGAAAAGACAAATTACTTCAGTATCTTTGCCAAGAAAACCCCAAATGGACTCACAAAGAGTCGGATATGATTGAAACAATTGAAGAAAGGCAACTACACTCTAGACAGTGCTTGATGACCATAAATTTCAGAGAAGGATGAAGACCTAAAGTAGTTGAAGGAATTTCATTGCTTGGAAATTATTATCTAGCATGGAAATCCCAGGTCCATTCCTGATCTCTTAAGTAAACAGCAAAATAGTTCTAGTAGGGCCTCCTTCTGTTCCTTTGTTAAAAATCTCTTATGAATGTTCTTTTTATGTCTATCATTACCAAATAATCCAAATTCCCTCCAACCCTGAATTTAAGCATTCTATTATGAAAATTTGGATGTTCAAGTCAAATAAATCAACTCTTTGTCCATAGCTGAGAATGCATATCTGATTATCTACTTCTGGTTCATCACCGATCTGCCCAAGATTGGAAGGAATATGCTGGTGTCGATCCTTGGCATCATGACTGGCATCATCTAGCTTTGGCTAGAGTTAGGAGGTTCCTTTTTATTTTTTTATTTTTTTCCCCATGGTTACTTGTCCCCCTCCCCTCTTCCTTCCCTCCTTCCAGAGTTAACAAGGAATTCTACTGGTTTATACATGAATTATTACTCAAAAACGTATTTCAATTCATTTTTTGTAATAATCTTTTAAAAACCAAAATCTCAAATCATTCACCCATATAAATAAGTGATCAATCATATGTTTGTTTGTTTGTTTGTTTGTTTCTGTATTTATACTCCAACAGTACATTCTCTAGCTATGAATAGAATTCTTTCTCAAAGGTCTTTCAGAATTGTCCCGGATCATTGCATTACTATTAGTAGCAAAGTCTATTACATTTGATAGTCCCACAGTGTATCAATTACAGTATATAATGTTCTACTGATTCTACTTATTTCACTCCACATCAATTTTTATAGATCTTTCCAGATCTTAAAGAAATCATCTGGTTCATCATTCATTATAGTACAGTAGTATTCAATCACCATCACAAGTCATTTAGCCATTCCCCAGTCGAGGGACATCCCCTCATTTTCCAATTTTTTGCCATCCCAAGCACAGCTTTAAATACTTTTGTACAAACATTTCCATCTCCATTTAAAACAACAACAACAACAAAAACCCTCTTTGGAGTACAAACCTACTAGTGGTATTGCTGGATCAAAGGGCTCGACTTCCAGAATGTTTGGATCAAGCCACAACTCCACCAGCAATGCATTAGTGTTCCAATTTTGACACATTCCCTCCAACATTTTCCTTTACTATCATATTGGCCAATTTACTAGGTATAAGATGGTACCTCAGAGTTATTTTGATTTGCATTTTTCTAATCAGGAGGGAGTTAGAATATTTTTTCATGATTATTGATAGTTTTGATTTCTTCATCTGAAAAATGCCTATTCATATCCCTTCACCATTTGTTAATTGGAAAATGACTTGATTTCTTATAAATTTGACTTATTTCTTTATATATTTGAGAAATTAGTCCTATGTTATAAAAATTTTCCCCAGTTTGCTGCTTCCCTTCTAGTCTTGGTTGCATTGGTTTTGTTTGTACAAAATCTTTTTTAATTTAACAATCAAAATAATTCATTTTCTAGCTTAAATCTTTTTTTAATAATTTTTATTTTTTAGAAAAGTTAACCTGGTTACATGATTCATGCTCTTACTTTCCCCTTCACCCCCTGACCTCCCCCCACCATAGCTGATGCGCGTTTCCACTGGTTTTAATATGTGTCATTGATCAAGACCTATTTCCAAATTGTTGATAGTTGCATTGGTGTGGTAGTTTCAAGTCTGCATCCCCAAACATGTCTCCCTCAACCCATGTGTTCAAGCAGTTGCTTTTCTTCTGTGTTTCCACTCCTGTAGCTCTTCCTCTAAATGTGGGAAGTGTTCTTTTCCATAAGTCTGTTAGAATTGTCCTGGGTCATTGCATTGCTGCTAGTACAGAAGTCCATTACATTCTATTTTACCATAGTATATCAGTCTCTGTGTACAGTGTTCTTCTGGCTCTGTTCCTTTCGCTCTGCATCAATTCCTGGAGGTCTTTCCAGTTCACATGGAATTCCTCCAGTTTATTATTCCTTTGAGCACAATAGTATTCCATCATCAGCATATACAACAATTTGTTCAGCCATTCCCCAATTGAAGAGTATACCCTCCTTTTCCAGTTTTTTGCCACCACAAAAAGTGCAGCTATAAATATTTTTGTACAAGTCTGTTTATCTATGATCTCTTTGGGGTACAAACCCAACAATGGTAAGGCTGAATCAAAGGGCAGGCACTCTTTTATAGCTTTTTGAGCATAGTTCTAAATTGCTATCCAGACTGGTTGGATCAGTTCAAAGTTCCACCAGCAATGTATTAATGTCCCAATTTTGCCTAGCTTAAATCTTTTAGTATTTTATATCTCTTTCTTTTGTTTGGTCTTAAATCCTTCCCTTCTCCAGAGATCTGACAGGTATACTATTCTACATTCACCTAATTTACTTAAATATCACTCTTTATGTTTAAGTCATATACCTATTTTGAACTTATCTTGGTATAGGACATGAGATATTAATCTAAACCTAATTTTTGCCATGCTGTTTTCCAATTTTCAAAACAGCTTTAGTCAAATAGTGAGTTTTTATCCCCAAAGCTGGGATCTTTGGGTTTTTCAAATATTAGATTGCTGAGGTCATTTACCACTACTCTATTCCATTGATTCCCCTTTCAATCTCTTAGCCAGGACCAGATTGTATTGATGATCACTACTTTATAGTACAGTTTAAGAACTAGTATTGTTAGATCACCCTTCATCACATTTTATTTTTCATTAGTTCTCTTGATGTTCTTGATCTTTTTTTCTTCCAGATAAATTTTGTTATTATTTTTTTCTAGTTCTATAAAATAGTGTTTTGGTAGTTTGACAACTATGGCACTGAATAAGTAAATTAATTTAGGTAAGATTATCTTTTTTTATTATATTAACTCATCATATCCATGAGCAATTAAAGGTTTTTTCCGCAATTATATAGATCTAGTTTTATTTGTGTGGAAAGTGTTTTGTGGTTGTGTTCATACAATTTCTTTGTTTGTCTTGACAGATAGATTCTCAAATATTTAATATTTCTAAAGTGATTTTAATGGAGTTTCTCTTTCTAACTCTTGTTATTGATTTTTGTTTGAAATATATAGAAATGCTGATGATTTATGTGGGTTTATTTTGTATCCTGCAACTTTAATGAAGTTATTAATTATTTCCACTAGATTTTAATTGCTTTTCTAGGAGTCTCTAAGCATACCATCATATCATCAGCAAAGAGTGATAGTTTAGTTTCTTCATTGCCTACTTTAATTTCTTTGATTTCATTTTTCTTCTCCAATTGTAACAGATAACATTTCTAGTACAATATTAAATAATATTGGTGATAATGGACATCCCTGCTTCACTCCTCATCTCACCGGGAAGGCTTCTAGCTTATTCCCATTGAAGATGATACTTGCTGATTGTTTTAAATAAATACTATTTATTATTTTCAGGAAGAGTCCTTTTTTTCTTATGCTTTCTACTTATGTTGAAAACTTATGTTTTCAAAAGAATGGGTGTTATATTTTGTCAAAGGCTTTTTCTGCATCTATGAGAAAATCATGTGATTTCTGTTAATTTGATTATTGATATGATCAATTATGCAAATGCCTTTCCTAATATTAAAACAGCCTTGCATTCCTGGTATAAATCCCACTTGGTCATAGTGAATAATACTTGTGTATGTTGCCATAGTCTCTTGACTAGTATTTTATTTACAATTTTTGCATCATTTATGTATATCAAGGAGATTGGTCTATAATTTTCTTCCTCTGTTTTTGATCTTCTGTCTTGGGTATCAGTAACATATTTGTGTCATAAAAGGAATTTGGTAAGACTCCTTTGCTTATTTTGTAAAATAATTTGTATAGTATTGTGATTAGTTGTTCTTTCAGTGTTTCATAGAATTCACTTGTGAATCCATCTGACCCTGGGGATTTTTTCTTAGGAAGTTCAATTTCTTTTTCTGAGATGGGATTGAAATAGAATGTATTCTATTTCCTTTTTTGTTAATGTAGTTTTTTTTGTATTTTTGTAAATATTCATCCATTTCACCTAGATTGTCAGATTTATTGTCATATAATTGAGTAAAACAGCTCCTTAAAATGGCCTTAATTTCCTCTTCATTAGAGGTGAAATCATCCTTTTCATTTTTGATACTGGTAATTTGATTTTCTTTTTTTTTAAATCAAATTAATGAATACATCATTTTATTTGCTTCCTCCCTCATAGAATCATTTCCTAGTCTTATTTATTATTTCAATAGTTCTTTTACTTTCAATTTTATTAATTTCTCCTTTGATTTTTAGTATTTACAATTTTTATCTGGGAATTTTTAATTTGTTCTTTTTCTAGGTTTTTTTTTTTTAGGTCCCATGCTCAATTCATTGACCTCCCTTTTCTCTGTTTTGTTGATATAAGCACTCAGGGATATAATTTTTCCCCAATACTGCTTTGTCTATATCCCTTAAATTTTGGTATTTTATCTCTTCATTTTCATTCTCATCAATGAAATCAGTGATTGTTTCTATGATTTATTTTCCAACTCACCAGTTTTGAAGATTAGATTATTTAGTTTTCAATTAATTTTCAATTTGCTTCTCCATTAACCCATATTAATTATAATTTTATCACATTATGATCTTAAAAAATTTGAATTTAATATTCCAGCTTTTCTGCATTTGTTTGGATACATTTATGCCCTATTACATGGTCAATCTTTGTAATCCTGAGTGGTGCTGTTTGATATCTGAATTGCTTTTTTCTGTCTGTTTGCCATATTTTCTTCTTGGCCTGGGAACTCTTGAAACTGGCTATAACATTGCTCAGAATTGCCATTTGGAGATTTATTGCAGGACGTGTTCTTTGGATTCTTTTGATCTCCATTTTACCCTCTTGTTCAAGAATCTCAGGGCAGTTATTGTCAATAATTTATTGTAATATGGTTTCTAGGATTTGTTTTTTTTTTTTTTTGGTCATGCCTTTCAGGTAGTCAAATAATTGTTAATTTATCTTGTATCTATTTTTCAGGTCAGTTTTGTCTTCAATGAGATATTTCACATTTTTTGTTTTATTGATTCTTGTTGTCTTATGAAGTCTTTAGCTTCTATTTAGCCAATTCTAATTTTTAAAGACTGAATTTCTTCCATGAGTTTTTGTTACCCCTTTACCATTCAGTTCATTCTTCTTTTCATGTCACTCTTTTTTTAAAATGGAATTTTTGCCTCTTTTTCCCCAGGTCAGTGATGGACAAACTATGGACCACAGGCAAGATGAGGCCCCCTGAAATGTTCTATTGGCTGTGTAAATGGAATTAGCTCACCCTCATTCATTTGTTCAGACTCTAGCCACCAGGAAAAATGTCACCCCACCCAACTTAGAATTAAGTGGGGAGGGGGAGGTCTGTGACCCACACGTGATAGCAAGTGACAAATCAAAAAGAAGGGTCTGCCCTTTGGGCAGTCCAAAACAGTGTTGAGGTTGCCATTTGACCACTTGAAATTGGAGGTGGATGCAGGAAGTGATGAAAGATGCTATCTTTTAAATATGATGGTAACTTCCTGTGGAGGGAGTTTGGCACTTTGAACTTGGTGTTGAAGGATCTCTGATGAGACCTCAGATGGCTTCCCTTTGAATTATCACATGGGTAAGTTAGGCTGACTCTCTTTTCCTTTGGCATTTCTGGAGGCTCTAGTCTTAGGGAGGCCTCTCTTCTTGGAGGAGGCCTTGTGGCTAGAAGCCATGTTTAATTAACCTCTGTGCCCCCCTCTTCTGGGGCCTCTAAATTCCTACCTGGTTTGGGACTCTGGTCCAGGCCAGAGTTTCTCTCTCTCAATTTCCCTACCTTCAACCTTCCTAATTGTAAATAAATCACCATAAAAGTCATCCTGACTTGGGTCTATTTTATTTTGAAATAGAGTTGATCAGTTTCTGGCAAGCATACCTTAAATATTTAGTTCTTCCCTCTTACACCACTGACATTATTCCTAATCTGACGAATACAATGAATAGGATTCAATACAATGTAACTTCGAAAGAGTTGCCTTAGAAACAGACTGACAGATGAGCATTTCCTTTCCTTTGGCCCCCTCTTTAATAAGTTTGCCTATCAATCTAGATCAATTCTGTTTTTTAAAAAAACGATTTTCTTCATTTGATTTTTGCGCCTCTTTTTTCAGTTGACCAATTTTGCTTTTTAAGACGTTGTTTTCTTTTTTCTATTTTTCTTCCACTTATATTATTTGATTTTTTAATTCCTTTTTGAGTTCCTTTGAGTTCTTCCAGAGCATGATCCCAATTTCTAGTTTTTTTTTTTCTTTTAGGATTTGTTTATAGTTCCTTGTATCCTGTCATCCTCTGTTGGTTATGCTCTCTGGTGTTTTTTCCTCATAGAAGCTTTCAATAATTACCTTCTTTTTCTGTTGTTTTCTCATTTTCTCAGCTTTTGTTTTTTATTATTTTATTGCCTATGGACAACTCTCTCCTCTTCTGGTTTATTGGATTAGGCCAGTTGAGCTAATCTGCCATGGGGCTAAGTCTTCATTGTAGCCAGCTTCTAAGGCCTAAAGGCATTCAACCAGTTAAAGCCCTGCTCCTCCCTGCCAGTTGTTGTCAGGGCATGGGACCTCAAGGGGTGTGTCCGAGGTGCTCCTCCATAGTTGCATCAGGCATCCCAGGATCCCAAAGTCAGCCTATGCCTAATACTAGATCCTAGAGCTGTAGGTGGTGGGGGTGGGGTCAACCAGGACTTCCCTATATGCAGTTTTGTTTCTGGTTCCCCCTTATCCCATAAAAAATGACTCTCTCTGCCTCCCTTTCAAGTTGCATTCATTGAAAGAGGCCTGTGACTCTGTCTTAGTGTTTGGGTTCCTGTCTTTCTGAAGTTTAAAAAATTAGTATGGAAGGATAGTCAGAGCAGTTTCAGTTTTTGTTACTACTAAGTCACCATCTTGACTCTGCCCCCCTGAGTTTCCTTTTGATAACAGTTCAAAATCAACTATATGATTTAGGCAAAAGGAATACTGAAAGTCATCTGCTCTAATCCTTTATTTTTACATATGGAGACACAGGTACAAAAATGAAAATGACTTACCTAGACATATATGGTTAAAAATAATAGTTGGGATTTAGTCCAATTCTCTTATTTCCATTTTCATACAAGTCTTCAGTATATATAGCATGGTAACTAATACTCATCACAGAATCAAAGAATCTGAATGTTGGAAGACACCTTGGAAGCCATCTAGCCCAAACTTGCTCTTGAGTGACAAATTGAAACATTCCTCAATAGCATTAAAATTGGATTAAAGTAAGATGCTCTAAACACCTTGTTAGACATTCTAGAAAATTTCCAAGGTCATAGGGAAAGAATTAACAATTTCAGTCCTGGGGATTTTACCCATATCAGGTCTTCTGAAGTTAAAGGTTCTCCAGGCAAAAGCCCCAGCTCTCAGGCAGAGATGCCAGATAATGTTATCATCTCTTTTGCAAAAATGTAATTATGGAGCATGGTAATTGAAACCTGGCCCCTCTCAGCAGCTGTTGATAGACACTGTTAAAAAAAATTCTGAATGTGATTCAGTCTCTCTTTTGATAGGTTCATGCCTCTAGATAGTGGCATATTACCAAACAATGAATCTAATTCTTCATACTGTCTGACAGTAGCAATTGTATCACTAAAGTTTCTTGTCTCACCATAGATTGTAATATTAGCACTTTATGAATACCCTGCCTACTGTATCTCTCACTGTTCAGCATGGAAACAGAGACGTACTAACTCAAAGGAGAGCTGTTGCAATGAAAAATTTCATAAAATTATATATATAAAAAAAGAAATAGGTTTCAATGCAAAAAAGGAAGAAAATACAAGAAAAACTTTTATCAAATCTTTATGAACAAGAAATAAAATCTAGTTCTAGAACATCAACTTCTAAACATAAGATGAAGAGAGGCGTAGCATGTAAGATAAAGAAAATAATAATATTTCCATAGTCTGCCCCATTCAGAACATACTTGGAGTATTATGTCTAGTTCCAAGTATAATATTTTAGAAAATTCATCGATAATTAGTAATAAACACTTATGTTGTACTAACTGTGGCAGATACTAAGGGCTTTACAAATAATATCTCATTTGAGCTCAAACACTTCATTTTACAGGAGAGGAAACTGAGAGAGAAGTTATGTGACTTGTCCAGGTCTCGAAGATAATAAGTTTATGAGGCTAAATTTGAACTTAGATCTTTCTGACTCCAGTTCCATACTCTATTCATCATGTCACCTAGCTAGAGAATGTGTAGAAGAGAACAATCAGGGTGAGAAATACCATCAGCTTGATGTCCCATGAGCAACAGCTGAAATCCTGAGTATTTTAGCCAAGGGAAATTGTATTTAAAATGCTGTAATACGTAAGAGGATTTGGAATTGGGCAAAAGAGGTGAAATTGGCAAAGAGGATGATTTAGGCTTCATGTTTGGAAAAATCTAACAGTTAGAGCTATGTAAAAGTGTACTAAGATGCAGCAGGAGGGAGGGAGTAACTCTCCTCCTTGGAAGTCTTTGACATAAAGGTGGAAGATCACTTCTCTCATATGTTATAATGGAGATTCTTTTTATATATGGGTTAAATTTGATTGCTGCTAAAATGTCAAATTCTCCATTTTGGGGATTCCAAAAAATGCTTCCTCCTTCTCCTCCAGATTTTTTAATTAGGGTTCTTGATATTACTTGATCCCATCAAAAAAGTTGTCTTCTGTCATTCTTATTCATTTACATACTATTAACATAGTGCTACCCCATAGAAANTTTTTAATAGGAATGGGTAATATATTTTGTCAAAAGCTTTTTCTGCATCTACTGAGATAATGGTTATTGATAAGGTCACTTCTACATATGGTTTTCCTAATGTTAAACCAGCCTTGCATTCCTGGTATAAATCCCACATGGTCATAGTGATTAATCATTGTGATGACTTGCTATAGTCTCTTTCTACCCCACCCATTTGAATGTTACATCTTTTGTTTTCACTTCCACTTGATAAATGCAGCCTAATCTATATTTTGAGTGTATTTTCTTTTCAGGTCATGCAAAATTGGAAAAGAGATTAGATTCTTGATAGAATGGAAACATGCCCACATGATTTTCATGAATTTTGTTTTACTGGGAATGCTCATAACCTCAACCAAGAGTTCTTAATCTTTTCCTTCTTTCTTTCTTCCTTCCTTCCTTTCTTTCTTTCTTTCCCAAGAATGCTGGGACCAATGCATGTGCATATAGATACAAAATAAAGGTTTATGGAATTTTAAGAGTGTTCTTTCTGAGTATGAATATTCTATACCTCTTCTATTTTCTTTGTTGAATATGCATTATTTTGCATGACTTCTTCATGCTAACCCCATATATATTATTGTCATTGTTAGATTGTTTCAGTCACATTCCATTCTTCATGAGGCCATTTGGGATTTTCTTGGTAGAGATACTGGAATGCTTTGGCATTTACTTCTCAAGTTCATTTTACAGATGAAGGAAGTAAGGTAAACAGGATTAAATGACTTGTCCAGAACCACATAGCTAGTAAGTGTCTGAGATCAAATTTGATCTCAGGTCTTCCACACTTCAGGTTTGACATTTTATCCACTGAGCCATCTATCTGTCCATTATAGATTTTAATAATAATAAAAATTAATAATAGACAGAATTTTTGTAAAAATTCCATTTTTGCAAAACATTTTACAAATATTATTTCCTGTTCTCCTCATAATAGCTTTGGGAGGTAAGTGATATTATTATTTCATTTTATAAAGAGGAAACAGAGGTAGGCTGAGGAAAAGTGAGTTTCCCAGGGTCACGCAGTCAGGCTTTATTTGGACTCAGGTGTTTCAGATACCAGGTCCAGTTCTCTATTCAATGCTCCTCCTAACTGCCTGGCCAGAATATAAGCTTCTTGAGGGCAAAGACTGCTGTGATTTTGTCTTAGCATTTCTAGTGCATAAATCTTGGCACATAGCAGGAATTGAATGTTTAATAAATTAAACTGAACTGTACTGAAATTAATTGAATGAGAAGGAATAGAAAATGGTCACAATCAGAGACTATATATTTATTTCAGTAACATTGACTTTGTTCAGAATTCATTTGGAGTACACAAGGCATAGAAAGCTTTACCCAAGGCATTGAAATCTAGTTAACAAGCCACTTGAGAAAACTCATCCTATTCCTTTGAGACATAACATTTTGAACTTTTGCCCAAATAAAAAGTAATATAGTAGGATATTAACTTGTATTGCCATGGTGTTTCAAGTTTACAGTACTTTATCCATAAAGAATCCAACTATGTTTTCCCCTAAGTTATTTAACAGGCTTGGTTCAGAGCAATTTTTGGCCATTTCCAAATATTAATTTCATCTTGAAATGAATAGTCATTTGACATCTCTAAGGGCATTCAAAAGCCCATTCCTCAATTTCTACTAGAAATTCCTAAAGAGAAAGTCCTTAAATAACCTAAAAAATGGAACATTTGTGGTACAAAGAATGGAGAGGTGGGAGTGAAGAGAGGAATTTTACCTTTCCAAAGTGACTACTTTGAAGTACAATTTAAACAGGCATTGTTTTGTTCTTGTATCTGAGAATCAAGTAAAATGTCTCATACACAGTAGGAACTTAATAAATACATAATGAATTTGAAATTGACTTTGAATTGGACTGTACTCATTTTGTATTTGAGAAGATTGGTCATACAGTATTTGTAGAGCTTTCATGTAGAAGAGGGATTAGGTTCATTTAGTGCACTTTTTGAAAACAGAAAAAGGAACAATGAGAGCTATAGGGGTAGAAGTCAATTAAGTGTCAGGAATTAAAACAAAACAAAGCAAAACTATATTCTTTTTTCATTATTCTTTTTAAAATTTTAAAACCCTTACCTTCAGTAATCAATCAATACTGTGTATTGGTTCCAAGGCAGAAGAGTGGTATGGGCTAGGCAATGGGGGTGAGGTGACTTGCCCAGAATCACACAGCTAGAAAGTGTCTGAGGCCAAATTTGAACCTAGGATCTCCTGTCTCTAAGCCTGGCTCTTAATCCACTAAGCCACTAAGCTGGCCTCCAAAACTATATTCTTAATAATTGTTGTTCGTCCTTCATTGCTGAAGAGGACCAGTGACAGCACAAGTGATATTTTGATTCACTGCTTTTTGAAATGGACTTAATAGATTTAGAGTTGCAGAAAGTCATCAGCCTCACTCTCTCTTCGAGAGTCATCAAAGTCTAGGGGAAAAATAGGAGTCAGCACAAATAGTGATGGGCCAGGATGCAATGGATGATCTTGGCATCTTTAATGTCTAACCAAGCTCTAAGTGCTCCATAGTGCCTGCTTCAGTCACTTTCATGACTGTCAGGATAAATTGTTCTCATCCATCTATTCCACTAGGGGTAGTCTTCACATGCGTAGGGTAAATATCTCCCCATCTCAATAATGGTTTTAAAACCTATGGACCACCCTCTACAGATGGTTTAGCCCATCTGCTAAAATGGTTTTACTAGGGTGTGGTCATTGTACATGCTCCAGCTTCTTGGAGTCAGAGGTGAGAGATGGGTGAAAGGTAGACACCAAAGGTAGTTGAACAGCCCAGAAAAAGAGCTTGGCAAGCAAGGGGTGCTAGTCTTCCTTGAGTACCCTATACACCTGAAGTATTAATTAGAGTTATCTCAAAGTAGATTGAATGGACTAACTATAGAGTTTGTCATTATTTGAGGCCTTCAGGCAAATTCTAGGTAATTGTGTCCCAGGAAAGGTTCATGATTGGGTTCAAGCTGGACTTTAGGGCTTCTGATTTATGTTCCAGCTCTGAGATTTTGTTGGTCTATGAGATTGTAAATTACAAATTAGCCCTGTATGACCTCATAATCTCACTTTTTAACACTGAAGAATTCAAGGTCCATGTGTCTAAAGCTGGAAAAGATTTCGGAGGCTATCTGTTCCAAATCTATCACTCTAGAAAATGAGGAAACTTGGTTCTGAGAAAGGTGAATGACTTGCTCAAGTTTACATGCATAGTAACCAGCTGAAACACAATTTGAACCCAGGTTCTTTTGTGCTAGAGCCAGGCTTCTTTCAAATATAACATGTTGTCTCACCTTAGAAGCATTGCTAGCAGGTATTTATGGTTCTTGGGTTCCTAGAACCAATGGGCTACCCTATTCACCTCCATTCAACATTCTTCAGAATACAGCCAAGTCCTTCAAGGCTCTGTGACTGACCATCTGAATGAACTTGATTGGTAGATAGGCAGGTAGAACTGGGGCACGGATCAATTTAGCTTTAGAACTCTGACCTCATGCCAAAATGTGGTTCATTTGAAAGTCTTATTATTCAGATTATCAGACCACAAATGACCTGTTTGGCCATTACACACTGCCCCCTGAGGACCAATTCAGCTTTGGCTAATGAGGTTTTTTATTTTTTTAATTTCCTTGGCTTCACTTTTCTTGATGTTTTGACAGATTTATGATTCATTGTGGATTTTAATATTCATGTCGGCCTTATTGTAGATAAATTGGACACAGAATTTATTAGTGCTTTAAAGCAATTAGGCGTTCCCTCTCTGGTTACTATGAAAATGTCAGGTAAAATTCATTCATTGGAAAGCCCATTCCATGAGTACCAACCTCTGGAGAGCCTTGCAGGTAGACTCTGGTAGAACTCACTGGAGAGGAAGCTCTTGCCTCTGCAACTCAGCTCCATAAAGGGAGACAGAGGATTCCACTGGGAAGGAGGTTAACGCCGCACCTGTTGCCACAGACGTCCAGACTTGGAGCTTTTATTGAGATAGTAAATAATACCTTGCAGCTGTAATCGCCTGCGCCATTGCTGGAGAGCACCATGTCTGGGGATTTTGGAAAGGAAATAAAATTGATGGATGCCCACGTTGTCTCCGGCTAGGAAAGGAAGTCAAAGTGGATGTATTTTGCATATATTTTGTGCTTAGACTACACATGTATTCACATGTACTATATATGTATAGGCATGTATGTACACACACATACATCATGTATGTAGGGATGGAGGGAGAGAGACAGAGAGAAGGGAGGGAGGGGAGAGAGAGACAGACAGAGAGACAGAGACAGAGAGACAGAAAGAGAGAGAGAAAAAGAGAGAGAAAGAGACACTTGGAGACAGACAAATGGGCAGAGACAAATGGATGTTTTCTCCCCTACTAGACTATATAAACTATAAGTTTGAGGGCTTGCCATTTTTGTTTACATCACCAATACCTAGCACAAAGCCTGGCACATTGTATGTATTTAATATATGATCTTTGATTGATTTTTCAAAAGGCGGACTGACAACTTACTCCATAAAACTCAATACAAAGAGAGGAGGAAAAGAGAAACTAGGAGCCTGAGGATCAATCAAACAATCTTATTGATTTGGAAAATGATCAAGTTGCAAATCTAGGCCAAGCTCTCTGATTTCATTATCCCCACCCTGAGACAAGAGTTGTAAGTTTATAAATATCTCCAGGGTCTCCTTTTTACCTCTGTTGTTGTCAGGAGCATCTCAGAGCTGGATTTGGCCTGATTCTATCCCAATTCAATTTATTTCAATTAAATAGTTATTATGACTTTATTTCTGCCTCCTACCTTCCTTGAATCCCTCCAAATCCCAGATAAAATCTTGCCTTGTACAGGAAAGTCTTTCCTAATTTACCTTAAGTTTATTCTCTCCTCTTCCAGCCTTCCTCATATTTAATAACTTCAATTTATTTTGTATAAATCTCATTTGTACACAGTTGATCACATGTTGTTCCCCAGTCAGATAGTGAGCACCTTGTGGTGCCTTTCTTTGTATTTCCACTACATGACATCTAGAACCTATTAGATGCTCCATCTATCTATCTATCTATCTATCTATCTATCTATCTATCTATCTATCNTAGATGCTCCATCTATCTATCTATCTATCTATCTATCTATCTATCTATCTATCTATCTATCTATCTGTATTTCTGTATATATGTATGCATATTTATTATATTTATGTATGTATTTGATTCACATATATACATTCATATTATATATATTCATATAAATAAATGAATTTAACTTTTTTTTTGTCTGTTTGAATGACTCCAGGGCCCTGTGGGTGAGGAGATAGAGAAGCAAGGGTATAAATATCCATATAGTGCCTACTGTGTGCCAGGCATTGTGCTAAGTGTTTCTCCAAATATTTCATTTGATTCTCACAACCCTGAAAAATAGATGTTATTATTGTTTCCATTTTACAATTAAAAATACTGAGGAAACTGAGGTGAAATGTTGTGCCCAAGGTCATACAGGTGGTAAATATCTAACTTGAACTCAGGTCTTCTTGAATTCACTTCTAGCACTGCATCCACTATGCCATCAGTTGCCTCTAGAAATAAAGATGAAAAAAAAATCACAGTTCTTGCTTTCAAAGAATTTACAAAGTACTTGAACTGTGAGCGGGCTTGATAATGTCAGTTTTGGAATCAAAGGAACTGGGTTCAAATCTCACCTCTGCAGCTTGTCACTTGTATGCCTTTGGATCACTTTCTCTCTCTGGGTCTCAGTTGAACTTATTCATAAAATTAGCTAATAGGCTATAAGACCATTCCAGATTTAGATAGGTGATCATAACTAGAATGGTCCATTTAGAATCAGGTGACCTGAAAAGTTGACCATAAATGACATGACTGAAAAACAACAAAAATCAATAAGAAATATCTATAAGTTCCTGTTCTGTGCTAATCTTTGGGAATGCAAAATTACATTTAAACAGTGCCTACCTCCAGAGGGCTTATTATGTTCCACCAGGATGATCACATATACATAAACAAATGTTAAAACTTAGGGGGTACCCATTAACCTTTAGTAGCTTAAAATAGCTCTAAGATTTTTTCAGATACTATATATATATATATATATATATATATATAATGAAGAAAAAAGTATTTTTAATTGGTATCTGAGGAAAAAATACTATGAAATGTCTCATGACTTAAACAGGGTATTCAAAGAGTCAAGGGATTATAGTAAATCAAAGTGTGATGGGAATTTACTTCAGTCATGGGGCAATAGCCAATGCAAAGTTGTTGATGGAAGAGATAGGAAACTTAGGTGATATTTGAACCAGGTTCAAATTTTGTAACTCTGAGTGGGTCAATTAAGTTTGACAAACCTCAGTTAACTCGTTTGTGAAATGGGATTAATAGTAGAATCTGACTTATAAGATCATTGTATGATTCTAGTGAGACAACACATGGAAGCAGTTGGGCAGATTTTTAATCACTTATGAGTCAAATTTCATTATATTCACATGATATTTGTAAATGAATATAATATAAGTTTGAATTCTCTAAGGTCTAAGGAGATACCGTTTTTTGTTTTTTGTTTTTTTTTTTTTTTAGGTCTAGACCTCCCTAATGGCCCTTCTTAGGTAATTTACTGGCTTTTCCCTCCTGGAGGATTGTATATCAGTGGTAAACTTAATGCAAACCCATGATAGACTCCTCCTACTATATCTCAGAACTCCTGAGCTCAAACAATCCATCAGCCTCACTTTCTCCTACAGCAGTGCTTATAGGTATTCACGATTGTGTCCAGCAAACAAAATATAATATAAGAAAATTTGCAAAGGGACAAATGTCTTGTAGCTCTGGACCTCAGAGAATTTCTCATCAGGTTGGTTTCATTTGAACTTTGCAAGATTTCAACCGAAATAGATGAGGATGCAGTGGTTGCTCAACATGGCGTGTGGATTATTTTAATGCACAGAGAATGGAAAAAAATAGGAGATAGAGATCCAATCCATAGTCCAAATTTTGGCTCTGGTAAAAAGAATATATCAATAGCAAACTTCACTTTGAGATAGAGACAACAATCATTTGTCCCTTACTTGGTTTATCCAGATTTTGTGCTTCTCTGACTCTAGATCATATATTGGGCAAAACCATCATCAGGCAAAGTTGAACTTGGGACTAATTTGATTGATGTGGGGTGGGGAGGAGGAAGAAGATAGTTCAACAATGAGTGAAGATAATTTATCAGGAAGTCTAAAATCTTGCTTTCTTTAGGAAGAGAAGGAAACTGGCTACTGAAAAGATACATCATGGCTATCAGACCTTGGAGTAAATGTGAAAACCAGGGGGGGGGGGCAGTTCATTAGTCTTTGAGGGATCACAGGGCATGACAATAAACAAATCCCTGAGAGGAGAAAGCATGGAAGGTTGCCCTGTTGGGAAAAATCTCTGCCCCCTCCTCTCTGTTGATACTATGGAATCAAGCTTCCTTTGCCCAATGCCAGTGGTTTCTTTGGTCTTGATTTATATGGGATGAGTGGTATAGCTGCTAGTTCAATGATAACTTAGTTTCCTCCAGGATGACTAATGAAGGTCCTTTGGACACCATATCATTCCCAGAGTTCAAGGGGTAGAGTCTTGGCTATCTCTGTAGTACAAGAGAACTGGGTTTCTTCTTTATTATTATTTTGTGCTCACTCCTTTGCTCTGGCCAGTAGGTCATAGAGGTTACTTTTATTTAACATACTTTGCATTTTTAAATTGAAGCAAAAAGAGCTCTGAGGTCAAGTCAGAGACTTTATTAACTATTCACACCTCCCTTACTGTCCAAGCACCGTGTCTTCTTTTCCAGCATAATTATAGGCATTAGAAAATGCATTAAAGCTTAAAAGAGCCTGGTTGGCCCCATGCACTTTACATTCTTTGTTTTTAATTCTTTGTTGACCCAGAGGACTTATGACACCTGTCAGAACTGGGAGCAATAGTTATTGGAGATAGGCTGTTATTGACCCAGACAAATAGAATGCAAAATATAAGAAGACACACATGTTAAGATGAGAATATTTGAGACTGTTTTATGCAGTTATATACTTATGCTATGCCAGGGTAGCAATACAGGCTTTGGAATGATTCTTCCCAACTAGACTCTTAGTAGCAATTCAGGTCATCAGAGCTCAGCTGCCTCTAACTCCCCCTAAGAATTTTAGGGCTAACTCTGAGAGGTTAAGGGACATTTTATTTCTATTGTTCATGATTGCCCATTCAGGGTTTTCCCCCTTTAAAAATCACCACTACCAGTTAGTATCTCACTGATATCATCCTGTTAACCTCTCCTCCAATGTCAATTGTGTTATAATTATCTGTGAGGTCTCTGGTATCTATTTGAGATGGTAGGAATGATGTACAGAGAGAAATAAGATGACCCTTCTCCTTTATAACAGTTGCCCAGGCAGGATCCTTCAGGTCAAGAGGTATATCCCTTCAGGACCTACCAGGGGTTAATTGATATGTTGATTTGGGCTCTTTAGCTAGGATAATGACTTGTATTCTGACTGCCTTTTCTCCCTTCTCAAACAAGCTTTGAAACTGATTTAGGAAGGTACTTTAAACTTTATATATTAAACAGGAAGGCTAAAGGTAAAGGACTGTGGTATAGGAGACCCTACTCTAACTATTATTAATGAAATCTCAACTGCTGGCAGAGGAAGAATCAATGTAGCTTCCCTCTGGTTCAGCCTTGCCAGGACTAAACCAGAGTAGGTAAACTGCTGGGATATCTTCAGCTTCTTCAATAGATCTTCAGCCTTAACAGTTGAGTTATGTCCACCCTTTCCACCCTCTTCTTCATCTCCTGCCCACTTCCCAGATCCCTCCCGGGCCCTGGGAAACCTAGATATCTAGATGATGAAACTCCTAATATCTAGGGGCAGTAGACACCAAGGTGGTGGTCAAATACAGGTTGAATGGTATCTCAAGAACAGGAAGAGTTTGCAGAGAGATGTTTGCACCCTCTTACTCCAAGACCAGGATCCACCGATCTCCAGCCTCAGCACAGGTCCAAGACCCAGAATCTCTCTTCAGGATTCTCAACTGCCCTTCCTGCCTCTCAAATGTCTCCCTGGGAACATTCCATCCAACTGACTTATTTGTCAATCAAAGGTGAACTTCAAGCTCCCAGAGATTCAATATAACAATTGCCAGTTGAGTTCTTTTCAGCAACAATTTAAGCTTTTAACACTAATTAGCTTTTAGAAATAAATATTTAATATGAAGATACAACAAGGTCCAAAGTACAAAAATCTAAACTAAAGCAGTCACAGTTATGTCTACTTTCAATATGGGCACAACCATTTTCCCCAAATAGGTTTTTATACTATCCACCTCCTCTAGAGTCAACAGGAAGGAAGGAGAGAGACAGACAGACATACAGAGAGAGAATAAATGACAGATACAGACATACACAGAGAGAGAGAGAGACAGAGAGATGGAGAGAGGAAGAGAGAGAGAGAAAAGAGAGAGGAAGAGAGAAAAATGTGAGAGGGAGAGAGAGAATCCATTTTATGTTTTAGCAGCCAAGTAAAAGACTTCCATTCATAACATAATAAGCTGAATGGAAATCATCAGGATATCTGAGAATGCTATCTCTGGTCTTTTCATTACAAATTATAGAGTAGTCTGATTAAACTCTGGAATAGGTTGGAAATAGGTAGAGAATACTGTATATGTTCTAATGAAATACAGTATAAATGGCACTGGATCTGCCAGCACAATACATTGGTTTAAGTCATAGATCTAAAATCTACTAACTGTATGATTTTAGGTAAGTCATTGCAACTCTGAGTCTCAGTTTTCTCTTCTATACACAAGGGATAGTGATAATTACAGAATCTGCCTCTCAGGTTTGTTATGAAAAAAGCACACTGGAATCCTTAAAGGATCATATCAATATGAGCAACAAAGGAGATCAACTATTTGAGCTTCAGTTTCCTCAACTCCTAAATGGGGATAATAATACCTATAGTACCTAATATGCAGTGTTTGTTTTTGTTTTTGTTTTTTTTTTTTAATAAAAATCAAAGGAAAGAAAAAGTCATTAGCTTTCCTGGTGAATAGAATTCTGGATTTGGAGTGGGTCAAGAAGATCTAAGTTTGAACTCCTCAAATTATTGCTAGTTGTGTGACCTTCAGTAATTCTTTCAGCCTCAGTTTCCTCATACAAAATGGAGAAGAAAAAAGGGGAAGAGGACAAGTTTTAATCAATACCAATTATGTGCCAGGTTCTATGTTAAACACTTTACAAATATCTGATTTTTTTCTTTCAAATAGTCTTAAGAGGTAAATACTATTTTTTTTTAAACCCTTAACTTCTGTGTATTGGCTCATAGGTAGAAGAGTGGTAAGAGCGGGCAATGGGGGTCAAGTGACTTGTCCAGGATCCCATAGCTGGGAAGTGTCTGAGGCCGAATTTGAACCCAGGACCTCCTATCTCTATGGTAAATGCTATTTTGATCCACCTTTTAGAGTTGAGGAACCTGAGATAGACAAGAATGTGACCTTCAGTTTCATATAGGGAGTGTCTGAGGCCAGATTTGAATTCAGGTGTTCTTAACTCCATATAGAGTGCTTTAATCCACTGCATCCCTTAGCAGTGTCTATTTTTAGTAATAATGCTAATAACATTTGTGCAATGCCTTAAGTTACCTAAAATGTTTATATTCATTATCTTATTTGATATTCACAACAATTCTGTGAGGCAGGTGCCTTTATTAAATCTATTTTATAGATGAGGAGACTGAAGCTAGGAAAGCTTAAGTTACTTACTTAGGGTCACAAAGCTTGTTAAAAGAGATGATGATAGCAGAAATTCAAATTGAAAACAAAATGGCACAAAAATGTTTGGGTAGGTCGATTTCTTGATTTGGAGACAGATTTGAGATTGAATCCTATCTTTGAGGTCTCTAGCTTTATGAATTTAAATAATTCACTTGATCTCCTTCAGCCTCAGTTTCCTCCTCTGTTAATAGGGATTCTAATGGCACCTGACACATAAGATTATTCCGAGGCTCCAAAGATATAAGGAAAGTGTCCAATCTAAAAACACTATATAAATGCTATTTATTATCATGATTATAAAATATTTTGCAAACTTTAAGTTATGTAAATGTTGATAAGAATTCTGATTGAAATGATAATGATATTTATTCCATCATAATTGACAATAGAGCTACCCTGCTACATGATTCAAGTAGATGATTTCTCTGGATTCCAAAAGATGGAAAATTAGGTTATGTGAAATCAGCATTCGAGAAAGATTGTTAAGTGGTCGACTCTCCTATGAATAGGAGCAGGTTGTGAATATTAGAAAAAGCAAAAAAAAAAAGTTAAAACTTATATTCTCTATGCTTTTCCTCCTCTCCTTTCTCTTTCTTCCCTAAAGTCATTCTTCCCAATCCCTCTTCTCTTGCCACATGATGAATAATTAGAATTAGCCAGGAACCTGAAGGGCTCAGGGACAGGATATTAGCAAGCATGCATATGCAGTATTGTAATAAAGAAACCAAAAGCCTATTTACCACATTCCTAACAGGAGTGAAAAAAATTACAAGGCCAAAGGATATTAGGAAACTAAGCCTTCTGAGAGGCATCTACATTAGCCTTTTAGGTTTTTTTTTTCTTCTCCCCCACTCCCTGCATCCATGATCTTAATATTCTAGAAAGCAGATAGCTAGCCTATTCTTATCTTTAAAGTTGATGCCAACTCATCCTTAAAAACAAACCAAACCAAACAAACAAACAAAAACAAAAAAAAAAAACCTTACTTTCTATCTTAGAATCAATACTATGTATTGGTTCCAAGGCAGATGAGTGGTAAGGGCTGACAATGGGGGTTAAGTGACTTGTCCAGGGTCACACAACTAGGAAGTTATATATAATATAGCTTCTCTCAACTTTGCCTTCAGACTATTATCATAACCAGTTCTCCTTCCTTCCTATCTGGAATAAGTCCAGAATTATTTATTTATTCTCAAATTGAGAAGTGGAATGGGATAATGGATAGAATTTTTGCTTAGTCACAGGAATAATTAAGGTTCAAGTTCTCTTTCTCATATATTCTGATCACATGACTTGGGTGAATAATTATACTTTTATGAGCTCTAGTCAACTCTTGAAAACTTTAAGATGTGGAGAAAGTGCTCACCTATCTTAGAGAATGGAGTTTCCTCACCTGGAAGTTTCCTATTCCAATGTATGATTCTATATTCTATTTTCAAATACATAGTTTACTAAGTTTTTTTTAGGGGGAGATCATATTTTTGGTTGTTGCTATTGTTTTTCTTCTGTGATCTGGGCATAGAGATAATGTCTTCAAGCATACATACACACAAAAACAGTAACTCACAAAATACATTCCAAGCACGCACATTGATACACTGAGCTTTTTCACAGAACATATCTTTTCCCCATAATATATTTTTTTCCACTTCATACATTAGTTTTTGATTTAGTACTTTAGGATGAAAAAGTTTCCCTTTCCTTTGGTTATAAAGTAGAAGTTAAAAAAAAGTGCTTCATCATTATGTTTTAAAAAAAGAACATGAAAATATTCTAAAGATTTTAAACATCCAAATTATCTGAATGAAATTGATCTGATAGAGAATAGTAATTTATTAGGACAACAATCTGTTTTCTACAATGTTAGATCCTTCATAGATTCTTTCCTCAATCATTCCATTTTAAAGCCAACACTTAAGATTATTTGCAAAAGACCTCTTAATAACCACACCAAGAGAGCTCTCACCCTCATAGAGTCAGCACCCATGGTTTAAAATCTCTTTTAACATGCAATTCTCTAGAAGATTAGGAAAGGACCTTGTGGTCAATAAAGCACATTCTGAAAAGCTGCTACATATGCATTTGTGTGATAGGCATTTTTATAAATGTCCATAAATACATATTTATGAGACAGAGATAATGTCCTCTCTTGTTTCTTCAATCTGGGGAAACAATATCTTGTAAGAGGGAGTGGGCATGGCAAGAAACTTCCTTTATTCAATTTAGGATAGAGAGCCTGAACTGAAGGTCTGACTGAAATTGAGGAGTAGAAAGTGAGGGTGGTTATATTAGGATCAATCCAAGATGTAACTAAGGTGCAAGAACTAGGGATTTTGCCCAGGATATTGGGGGAAAAAAATTGGTCTGAAAACACTGTAACTCCTTTAGCTGTGAAGGAACAATTGAGCTTATTAATGACTTATCAAGTATGATTAATTAAAGTAGGAAGCTATCATATGATCTGATAATCCTTACCTCTTCTACATTCCAGCAATTATATGACAGATAAGCTCAAAAGCCCATTTTTTTCCTATTTCCCCTCCCTACTCTCCTTAGAAGTATTCAGAGGCCCATGTGTGATCCTTGTCATAGGGAGGGAAAAGGCTTTTAGGGCTCTGGAGAAGCCTTGCTAAGACCTATGAACATCACTGTGTACGGGAGGTCCCACTGGCCTTCCCAATCTGGCAAAGGATGATGAATATGAATCTGCCAAGGATGGGGGGCTGGGAGTTAGGATGAAGTAATAGGGGAGAAGCCTGGCTGAATGGTAATGATTCATCTGGGAATAAAGAAGACAACTTCAGCCTCTGGGGCCCATCAATCTGACAATTTCCCCAGCACTAAATTTACTTTTGGAGCAAGGCAAATATTTTAACATTCTCTTAAATATATATTTTTAAAGACCTGACTTTAAAACCTAAAGGCCCAGCAAATCCAATGCTAGGGCTGAAATTCTTTTTGCAAGCAGGTCTGAGGCAGAGTAAATGACATGAATTATACTCCCCATTACCTCAAGATACACTGCTCAGAGCTGGCATAAAATCGCCCATTTCCTGTGGTGATATAAGGGGCCTCATTCTTGACTCTAGGTGGATGTCAGAAACGATTATTTCTTGCCTGACACATCGGTCATTTTAATCACTCCTTGCCTCCATATCTGGGCCATGCCCCACTCGGCTCAGACTGTATTTCTGGCTGAGTCTTGGGTATTTCCACTGGTTGAGTTCATCACGAGGACTCACATGGGTTTGAAGAATGGTGGGTCCATCCCTATAAGCCATGAGAGGAAAAAGGAGGGAAACTTTAGAAGCATTCATCATAAATAATGGGGGAAGAAAGCAACTTCAAGACCTTGGAAGTTCAAATTTAGAAAGGATGATATATAATCTCAGTGGATTTTATGCCTGTTCAAAATGTAATATAATTTAAGTTCATTCAGTAAGCACATACTGAGTGGCATTTTGCCTGGAATAGAAATAGGAATAGAAAAAAAAAATAAAAAAAGGATAGCCCCTGCCCTCAGGAACTTATATTCTAATAGGAAAAGAGAGCACATGAATGCATAAGATAAAGAGGTGGGCAATCAAGGTAAACTAGTGAAGGCATAGTAGAAATTCAAACTGGGACCTCAAGAGGAATGAGACAAGCAATCTAGAGCAACCTTCTTAAATGGGAGGTTTCTTTAGAGCACATATCTGATCAGAAGAAGAAACAAAGGTAGAGGTTACTTCTAATGTGTGAATTTCCTGATTAGAATTAGAAAAATGGTTTAGAATACTGGTTCTATGTTTTATAAACTCTGCTTCTGGCAAGTGAATTAAACGTTCTGGACCTCAGTCTCCGTATATGAAAGGATGCTCTAAAGTCCCTTTTAGATCTCTTTCCGTGATGGTGGGATGACCTCTTGGAAGTTTGTATAGGTTTATTTATTTTTTCATTACACTGAAAAGATAAAGATAATGTCTGAGAGATGCACATAATAACACAAGTGAGTGATGAGGGACAGAGGAAATTAGGATGAAAAGGGAATGAATCTAATTTCAGTTGACATGATTAAAATGGTTTATCTTAAAAATCTTTTTCTTTTGGCTCACTTCTCTAGACCTGTTACTTCTTTGACTGAACAAATGACATACCAAAGTAGGGTAGCAACTCTTTTGCAATGAAGAGTCCTAAAAATGATGTCTATAGTACATAAAGGTTGACTGGAGAATTGCCTAACACAGCTGAAGAGAGACTAAGAAGAAGAGGAATCTTGAGAGCCTTTGGCTGATCTGCTGTAAAAACTATGTTTCAAAAGTGAAAAGTTACTAGTGAGGATATTTTTCATAGCTAAAACATTTAAAATATGTATTTGCTTTATTAATATATGCTTATAGTATTACAAGTACTTTTTATTATACAATGTATTTATATTGAATTTATAAAAATTACATATTTATATTATTTTAAAAACTATTACTATGTTATATAGTCAATAAGTTGGATGTTGATTTAAAACTAGGGAATGTCGAAGTTTTAAGATATAGAAAAATATGAGGAATTCATTATAAAAAAATAAGTTTTTCTAATTTATGAAATAAACAATGTTGAATAACCCAGTATGAGGACTTTTGAGATCTCATAGTCAGCATGTTTTAAGAATAAGACTGGAACCCAGATCTTCCTCATTCTTTGGCTGAGATTTTATCAAATATACTACTTTGCTTCAAGGTAGATACAACAGATTTTATTATACCCATTTTAAAGATGAGTATATATATATAAATAACTCCGCCAAGGATGGTCCCAAACCCGGCTGAAAAAGGAGGAGGGTTGGGCGTGAGGCTAGCAACCTCACCCCATAAAAATTTCATTTGCTACAGAAACTGCAACCTCAATAAACCAACAAAACCTATGATCGCCTAGTCTGGAAGATTGCTCTCCAACAGAGTCCATGACGCGTGCTGGCAAAACCCAACAAACTCCAGGTCTTTGTTAACAGATGCCTACGTCAAATCTTGAACATCAGATGGCCTGAAAAGATCTCGAATACCAGACTCTGGGAAAGAACAATTCAGTATCCCATCAGTCAGGACACTATGAAAAAAAATATGGAACCCACCAGGGAGGAGGAAAGTCGGAAGGCCAAAACAGACCTGGCAAAGATATGCCCATTTGGGGGAAGTTGCCCAGAACAGAGTCCGTTGGCATGAGATGCCCAGTTGGGGGAAGTTGCCCAGAATAGAGTCCGTTGGCGTGAGATGGTTGCGGCCCTATGCTCCTCTGGGAGTCAATAGGAATAATAATATATATATATATATGTGTGTGTGTGTGTGTGTGTGTGTGTGTAGTTAATGTTTTCAAAGAGCTTTTACATATTTCACTTGAAAATATTATATAAAAGGAGAAGTTATTAGAATGGTTGCAATCTGCCCCAGTGGAGGATGTACTCATAGATTGACTGAAAAGTCAAAGAAGAGGAGTTAAAAGAATAGAAACACTAGACATTTTAAAAAATAATTGATATCTCTTGTAGTACATTAAGGCTTGAAAAACCCTCTCCTTTCAACACTTCATGAAGCATATGTAAGAATGGGATTTGTGCAAATGGAGATGGGACGGAAGGAGCCAGAGAAGAAGTGACTGNATAATAATAATATATATATATATATATATATATATGTGTGTGTGTGTGTGTGTGTGTGTGTGTGTGTGTATGTACACACACATACAGATACAGATACAGATATATATATATATATATATATATATATATATGCCATTGACTTCCATTGACTACTTGGCTTTCTTGAACTCAGTTTCTTCAGCTTAAATAACTTTATAGCTAGTAAATATAAAGAGTAGAATTGAAATTCAGGCCTTATTAAGGCCGTGACCTTGCCACTATAAAACATGCCATTTTTTTATGGAAGATTATTTCCTCCCGTAATATAACTATGTCATGAATTTCAGAGTTCCACAAACCCTTAATCATTTTGTAATGTTACTAGTTCATTACCAAAAAAAAGTTTCTTAATGTTCTCATGTGCCTTCTTTGGATCTATATAACGTTATTACTACAACTCAATAAAGCATATGGGGGAAATGTGTTTGTAGGGAAGATATCATACAAGATTAAAACTTATTGTACTGGGCCACCCATTCCAGTATCCTTCTCCTCAATACTATTAATCATTTGAGATGCTCTCCAATTAAGATGGACTCAGATTTCCATCAAAGGTAACTACATCACCTCTCCAATTATTTACTCTGAAATGTAAGTTGATTTTCAATTCCATTATGTCCATTAAAAAAATTAAAGATATTCTCCTTCACTCAGCCTTAGATTCTCTTCTCTTTATTTAATTTCACTGTGGGATCCATATTCATAAAATCACAAAATCTGAAAGTTGAAGAGAAACTCACTGACTACCTAGTCCAACTCATATTTGAAAAAGGAATCTTTCTAGAATACATCTGACAAGTGGGTATTTAGTCCCTAATGGGGGAGCTGTAAACAGATAAAGCTTGGCATCTTGAGAAAAGTCAATTCATTTGGGATACTAATTCTTAAAATGTTTTTCTTTACTTTGAGATTAAATTTGCCTCCTTATAACAAATCACATTGTTCCTAATTCTCCTTTATGGGACAAAATAGAACAACTTTATTAGTAATAGTAGTAACAAGAGTAATGATAGTAATAATAGTAATAACAAAAATAATGGCTAGCATTTAGTATTTTAGCGTTTGCAAAGTGTTTTATATATTTCATCTCATTTTAGCCTTATAACAACTTTTCAAGGTAAATTCTATTATTATCCTCATTTTGTAGATGATGCAGATAGATGTTAAGTGACTAGCTCAGTCAGATAGCTAAAAATATATGAGGTCAGATTTGAACTCAAGTCTTACTTATTCCAAGTCTACCACTGTATGCACAGTTTCACTTTGTTATCAACCTAAAATCCTCTTCCATGTTATAGCTATAAGATTCACCTCAGTGTCTCTTCTGTTGGCTAAAAAGCTTTAATTCTTTAGTTTGTTGTCTAATCGTTTAAGCTGTATTGATTGACTGATTCCATTGGACCATATTTTGTTGTTTTTGTTCAGCCTTTTCATTGTGTCTGATTCTTTGTGACCATAATTAGGGCTTTCTTGGCAAAGATACTGGAGTGGTTTGCCCCTTCTTTTTCCAGCTCATTTTACAGATAAGAAAACTAAGGCAGATAGGGTTAAATGACTTGCCTAGGATCACATAGCTAGAAAGTTTCAGATGCCATATTTCAACCCAAGAAGATGAGTCTTCATGACTTCTACAGTCCTGGCTCTCTATACACTGCAACACCTAGTTGTCCCTTACTTCCTCCAGTATTTCTTCATATAACCAGAGATTGAAGCCTTACACTATTCTGTTTAGACTGCTTATATATAACCTTCCTCAGAAGGGACATTCAGAATTTCATCCAATGCAATTTTGTGTAACTCAATTCAGTAAATTTATCAAGCATTTATTCAATGCTGAATATGCAGCAGGAATAATGGGATTTTTAAAAAGAGTCTCTATCCCAAGGACTTTACATTACATGCAAAGAACAGATGCACAGATATAATAGTGCAACCAGTCAATTCATCAATTAAAAAAAAATCTGTCAAGTATTTATTGTGTAAGAAATTGTGCTAAACACTGGGGACACAAAGCTAAAGCCAAAATCAAAATAAATAAATAATAATTGTCTTCAAGATGTTTGTAATCTAATAGAGGAGGCAACATATGCATCATTAGGAAAATACAAGATAAATGGAGTAGATAGAAAGTAGTTTCAGAAAGGAGGGCATTAGGAACTGATAGCATTGTCATATTCAAACTCTCGGAGTTCTGAGTCTCACCTTGATTGACAGGTAAAGACAGTTGGAGACATTGGAATGTTCCCAGATGCTGTGAGGACAAGAGGAAAGGCAGTTGGACAGAGGATATAAATACCCTGACAGCCATCTGACAAGGTCCCTGGGCTTTGACCCTTGGCCTGAAACCCTTGGTCTAGGACATCGATCTCTGAGCTTGGAGCATTAACCTGTGGATCTCTGACCATGGGTCCTCTGATTCTCTCTGAATTCCCCCTAGATAGTTAGATATCTGAACCATCATTAGATATTTAGGTATCTGAGCCCTGGTGGGAACCGGGAAGAGGGAAGGAGAAGAAGCAGAGGGAGGTAAGGGAGGTATTTCCTGACGGCTGTAGGACTGACATAACAACTGGCAATAAGAAGCTGAGAGGGATCATTGATACCTGTATCAATCAGATTGCTTTCTCTGGTTTGGCCATGGCCAAGCTGAGTCAGAGGAGGTGAAGAACAAGAGCTTCAGCATTACTGAAATAACCTATAGTCCTGAGGGATTAGTGATCATAGCCATTAGTGACAGGATTGCCTATCCCCAATCTGTTTCTGATTATTCCTTTCTCTTATTAACATCTATAGATAAAGTTTATTAAGTACCTTCCTGAGTGATTATTAAATCACAACTCTTGGGGAGGGAGCAACATTATCCAAGGCTAATAGAGCCCAATATTAATAATCAATCCAACCCCATCCACCTGACCTTTAGGGATCCTGCCTGGGCACTGTTATCGAGAAGGGGCAGTTATCATAATATCCAGCTGAGTTATAGGACTTGGGTGTCCCTGCACCAGCTATCAAGGGAATCTAAGGCACAGCTTTCCTTATTACCCTATATATAGGGTAATATACCCTATAATTACTATAATAGTAGACAGAGATACCTTTCTTTATAACAGTGTTGAGGTTTTCTATTAACGGTTGTACTTAAACCAAGTCTTTAAAAGAAGATAGGAATTCTAAGAAGCAATGGGAAGAGATGGGACATTCCAGACATAGGGAAAGCCAAGACAAAAGAAGTCACATACTATAGTCTGACTCAACCATAGAGTTAATCATGGGGAATAATGTACATAAAGATCGGATAGTTAGAATGGGGCTACAATGAGAAGACACTGAGATGTAAAATGGAGTGTTCTTTTTTTAATTTAAAAATAATTGGGAGCCATTAGATTTAATTGAACAGGAGATTAATCTGATCAGATTTGTGCTTAAGAAAAACACTTCTGTAGCTGTATAGAAGATGGATTAGAGTGGGTTCACAATTGAGTCAGGGAGATCATCATGAAGGCTATTGGAAAAGTCAAAGAGAGTGGTGATGAGAAATTGAAATAGGATGTTGGATGCATGAATGGAAAGAAGAAGATATATGCAAGAGATACTGTAGTGAGGAGTTATAGATTTGGCAACTGATTGGATATAAATATGGATAAAATAAATTCATATTAATTTGAGGCAGGGCAGTGGGAATCATGAAAGACCTCAAGTGGAAAATGAGCTGATACTTCTGCTTAGCCTAAAGGAAGTTAGATATTCTCTAAGGTGGTAATGAGAAGGAAGTGCACTAGAGGCATGAGAGGTAGCCTGGGCAAAAGTACAGATATCAAAGATGGAACATCTTCAAGAGCTCAGGTCAAATCAAATCAACAAACACTGATTAAAGTTTAAAGGGTGCAAAGTGCTAGAAATAATAACAAAAAAAAAAACCACAAGTGAAAATTCTGTCCTTGTTCTCAAGGATCGTATGCTCTTTTTAATTTAAAATTTATTTTTAAAAAAATTTATAGGGGCACTGGGTAGCTCAGTGCAGTGAGAGTCAGGCCTAGAGACAGGAGGTCCTAGGTTCAAACCCGGCCTCAGCCACTTCCCAGCTGTGTGACCCTGGGCAAGTCACTTGACCCCCATTGCCCACCCTTACCAATCTTCCACCTATGAGACAATACACCGAAGTACAAGGGTTTAAAAAAAATTATATATTTTAATTATAATTTAAACTGTCAAATATATACAACTCTTACCTATCATCTTAGAATTAATACTATGATACTATCTGTTGGTACCAAGGTAGAAGAGTGGCTAGGCAATGGGAATAAGTGACTTGCCCAGGGTGACACAGCTAGGAAGTGTCTGAGGCTATATCTGAACCTTAGACCTGTCTCTAGGCCTGGCTCTCAATCCACTGAGACACCCAGCTGCCTCCCCCAATTATATTTTAAAAACATTTTATTTTTCCCCAATTACATGTAAAAACAGTTTCCAACATTTTGAAAATAATTTTGAGTCTCAAATTTTCTCCCTCTGCCCTCCACCACTGAGGTGGTAAGTGATCTCATATAGATTTTACATATGCAGCCATGTAAAATATTTTTCCATATTTATTCTTTTGTGTAAGGAAACTCAAACAAAAAACAAATACAGTGAAAAAAAATTTCCTTTGCTCTGGATTTAGATTCCTTGGTTTTATAAGAAATGAAATGGATATAAAAGGATAGATTTTAAAATATTATGGTTTTTAAAGGATTTATTGGTATCTATTAGAAAAATAAAGCCACATGCCGGTTAAGAGTCAGTTTGAAAGTCATGACCTGTTGCCTCCTCCTCCCATCCTGGCTTCTGTTCTCAAGGCCGAAAAGAGGAAGTACCAACCCAGGCACTCACTATTTATCCTTCTGTTTATGTTATTATGTAACTGTCTTACATCATCACATGAGACAGGAAGCCAGTTGGATCATGGGAAATGTAGTTTGAAAGAGCCCTAAATGTCCACAGGAAGTTTAGATTAGAGACCTCAAAATTAGTTCAAGGACCCTCCCAAATTTCCAATATCACATTCTCTCCTGAAGAGCAGAGGGAGACTGATATCCCTGAAAGCTCTTGTAAACATAACTGACTTTTAAATTACAGAAATTTGGGAACAAAAAGAAAAGAGGAAAAAATTCAATGATCCAATGATTGCTAGACACATTGAAAAAAAGCCAATTGGGGAAGTCCCCTTTGGTATAAGAGTGTACATTCAAAATAAATGCATTCAACTCCCCATAGTTCAATCACCTGCACCCCAAAGTTCATTTTGGATCTTCATGATGCAGTGTAAGTTATTCAGGCATCTTCATGGTGCCTTCTCCAAACAGGCTTGTTGTCTGGATTCTGGGGAGATGGCAAATTTCTTATCCTAAAATTACTCTCAAAAGAATTTAAATTTTACATTATAGATTATAAAACATACATTCCCTTCTGAGGAGAATTACACAGTATACAGACCTCATAATGATATTGCTGGGTCAAAGGACATGTACTATTTTATAGCTTTTTAGGTATAGGTAAAATGTTCTCTCTAAATGGTTGAATCAATTCACAACTCTCCCAACAGTGCATTAAATATTTCAATTTTCCCACATCCACTCCAAGTTTTGTAATTTTCCTTTTCTGTCATAGTATCCAATCTGATAGGTGTGGTGGTACCCCAGAGTTATTTTAATGCATTTGTCAATTGAAGAATGACTTATATTCTTATATATGTAGACTTTATCTACATAGTTGAGAAATGAGTCATTTATTAAAAGGATTTGTTGTAAAAAAAATTTGGTACCATTTTGATTCATGTCTATTATTCTCCATCTTATTTTTTTCTCTGTCTAGTTTTTGACCACCACATCCCTCAATTTGCTCTTTTCTATCAACTTTCATCTTTTATCCCAGTGATTCCCAAAGTGGGCACCACCACCTCCTGGTGGGTGCTGCAGTGATCCAGGGAGGCGATGATGACCACAGGTTCATTTATCTTTCCTATTAATTCCTATTAAAATTTAAAAAATAATAATAATTTTCAGGGGCGCTAAGTAATTTTTTTTTTTGGAAAGGGGGCGGTAGGCCAAAAAAGTTTGGGAACCACTGTTTTATCCTCTACCTCTTCTACTTTTGTTTACAGTAAGATAGATTCCTATGCCCAATTTATTATGTATTTTTTCAAAGATTGAACCAATTCTGACAACAATAATATTCAAATGCTCCCCTCCCCACCTCTTCCAACTCTGCCTCTACTGTAAAAAGCTCTTTCATACTTCTTTCTTGTGTGATATTTATCCCATTCTTTTTTCCTTCCCTCCTCTCCCAATGAATTCATCTTTCTTATTCTTTTGACTTTATTTCTTGATGTCTCATAGGCTCATTACCTTCTACTTGCCCAATTCTAGTTTTTAAAATATAATATTCTTGAGTAGTTTTTGCACCTTTCTTTCCATTTGGCCAAATCTCCTTAAAAAAGAAAGTTATTTTCCTTAGGGAATTTTTGTTCATCTTCCATTTATCCCATTCCAATTTATCTAATATCCAAATTTATCCAATTTATCCATTTATCTATCTTCTCTTCAGTCTATTTTTGGCCTCTTTTACCAATTGTTCTATTCTGACTTTTAAGATACTAACTTCTTTACTATGTTTTTCTCCTTCCTTTTCCAAGCTGTTGACTCCTTTTTACTGATTTTCCTTTATCACTCTGATTTTTTTCCCTAATTTTTCTTCTATATCTCTCTTCTGATTTTATAATTCTTCTTGAGCTCCTCCACTTTTTTGGACTTGAGACCAATTCCTATTTTTCTAGGAGTCTTTGAATGGAGGAACATTGACTTTGTTGTCTTCTTCTGAATTTATGTTTTGGTCTTCCCTGTCATCAAAATAACTTCTTATGTTGAGTTTCTTTTTTGATGTTATTTGCTCATTTCCAGCCTTTTTCTTTTCTTTTAATTAAAAAAAAGGTTAAAATTTGGGCTCAGTAAATGTGGTGAAGGGAGTACTGTTTTAAGCTTCAGGTTCTTTATGCAGCTGCCTTTGGAGCTAGCTCTGGAGATCTATCTACAGTCAGTTCTTCCAAATTGGTATCATATCAGGAGAGCTGTGCTTCATACCCTCCAGGCCTGGACTCTGGTCTGTGAGTAATCATAAGCCGTCTTTCCCGCCTTTGAACAGTGACCAGGGTCCCCAGCTCCTCTGTGGCCATAAATACTGGTGTATATCATTGCTTCTCCCTATCCAGAGACCTGGTTTTGCATATAGGCAATGCCACAAGAGCCTTGCACCTAGAGCCAGTGAAGGGTCTTGTGTAATTTTATTCTGAGCAGTTGTTTGACTCTCTCTTTACCATCTTTGGCTGAGAGCTTCAAAAACCTTTGCTGCTGATTCAGCCATGCCCTAGGGTTATTGCCTCAGTGAGACCCGACTTCCCATGCTGCTTTGTGCTATACATACACTCTAGTGCTATAAATCTTTCATACCAGATTTCTAAGTCGTTTTGGGCAGAAAATCATCCCACTCCATTTTTTGTGGGTTATGCTGCTTTAGAATTTCTTTTGAGATATTATAGCACAGTTTTTGGAGCATAATTTAATAGGAATCAGATGTATCTATATATCTTCTCCGCCATCTTGTATCCACCCCTCAAGGATCTTATGTTCTATTTGGGAAAAATAACCAAAATAGGGGTGGTATAAAGAAAGTCTGTGGCATCATATAAGAGGGTTGGTAGAAAAGTCTGGAGTGGAATAAAGACATGATTGACCTAAGCCTTCTTCTCCAAATGGAGTTTTAAGGGTGGTTATCAGCCAAAGGGAGAAGCCCAAAGGTTTAGAAGGTACTTCCCATATGTGAAGTATAGACATGGAGTGAGCTCCAAGAGTGAAGAGGATTCTGGGGCATTGTAGAGAAAGGGAGAATCAGGGAGCATCTGGAAAGGAAAGAAGATATGTAAAGAAAGGTGACAACGTAAAGGCCCATTTGACTAAAACCTACTGTGTGTGATGGAGAATGCAGTCAATGAGTCTGGATTGCCACATGGGAGCCAAATTATGAAGAGTATTAAATGTCAAATGGAGAGCTTTGTATCTTAACCTAAAAGAGTAGGAAGCCTCTGAAGCTTCTTGAGAAAAGAAAATATAGTCAGATTGATGCTTCAGGAATATCGATTTGTACTTGACTGGTGAAAAATCAATGTGAACAGGGAAGTTACATGATTCAGTGGATAGAAAAACAGGCCTAGAGATGGAATGTCCTGTGTTCAAATCTGACCTCAGACACTTTCTAGTTATATAACCCTAGACAAGTAATTTTACCCCAGTTCTCTAGCCTTTATTAGTCTTCTGCATTGGGACTAGTTTAGTATGTAAGAAAGAAGATAAGGGTTAAAAAAAAAGAAATCAATGTGTAAGGAATTAGTTCATAGAAAGAAGTAGAGAGGCATAAACATTATTAATGGGGATCTTATAAAAATATACTTCCTTCAAGTTTTAGTAATTCCACAAATTAGAGAATGAATGATATTAATAAATCTTTTAAAAATTTAAATTCCAAAAGACTAGAGTATAAAAAAGTAAAATTAAACAAAAATTTTAATCAAGCTCATTTCTTTTGAGTATAAGGAAACGCAAATGAATTTTAAGAGGGGTAGATGGGAAAACATTTGTGTGAAGAAGAAAGGAGCACAAAATAATGATTAACCATTGGACATTTTCCTAGAAACATGGAGTCTAGGAAGTACAATCCAACTTAGGGAACATCTAATCCAATATTCAAACCTTGAAATTCATCAAAAGATAAAGCAGGTGCCCTCAAGATGAGAAGTCTTGACCAAGTTCATCCAGCTACTTGATAAGATTAAATCAAGGCAGGTTTAGATAGATTCAGGAAATGAGGGGAAAGGGACAGAGGAGGTAGAGGGGAATTAAAATGGTCAGAAAGATAAATTAAGTTATAGATAATGGAAGAGATTGTATCAGAAGGTCAAAAGGTAGGGAGTTAGGAGGCCAATCTAGTTTCATTTTTACTACTGTCTTGAAAGTGGTTTCCCGTGGGTATATCACTTAAATATTACTTACATATAATTATGCTTAAATGCATGCAGACAAATTAAGAGACAAGGGAAACATGAAAAGTATATAGAAAAAAAACACAGATTTCTGAATTGTACCCTCTGTTAAGATATTTATCTTTCCAATGATTCTGCAGAGAGAAAACAATCCTTATTTAGTAGGCCAATTCTTTTGGTGTAATTCAGATTATTGGAGGAGATATTTGTATAGAGAAACGCTTCCCGGAACTTCTCACATCCTGCCATTTTGAAAACATGTCTTCATAATCCACCCCCAGCCTTCCTTCTATCATGTGTAAAATTATTACATAATTATCCTCCTTCTTATATTCTTCCTTATATAAAGGTAAGCCTACTTGTTGATCCTAAAACTTGGGATTTCATCTCTTTCCTCCAGGGCTGTGCACACATTGTTTTAATGCTTAGAACATACACCCTTCTCTTTTTGGACATGGACTCAGCTTTTTTCAAGATTTATGTCATATGCCCCCCCTTTTTTTTTTATTCAACCATTTTATTCAATTTAAAATCAATGATAAAACCATCCCTCACAATACTAAAAAAGAGACTTCTTTGGCTAGGTATAACACACACGACATCCAAAAGTTAAAATCTTTATATAGGAAGAAGTTTCAAAGACTTTCCATTTCACCTAATTTATATGCCCTTTTTTAATTGAAAATTTTTAATTAATTAATTAAGAATATTTTTCCATGTTTAAATCATTCATGTTCTCTTCCACCGGCCCACCCTACCGTAGCCAATGGGCAATTCCACTGGGTTTTACATGTATCATCGATCAAGACCTATTTCCATATTACTGATAACTGCATATGCCCTTTCTTGAATGACCACTAATTGTAACTATTATAGAATGACTTCAGAGGTTTTTAAATAAGTTACCCATGAGCTACCTTCAGTATTTTAATTTCTGTGCTTTTCATTTGTATAGACACTCTTTCCCGATTCCACAGATTTTCAGTGTGGTCTCTCATAAACGCACGAAACATTGACCTCTCTGTTTTAATTTTAATTCTCTACTGGAGGACAGGAAATGGTTCTCAATGTGTTCTTTGTCTGGCCAAGGAGGATCAGAGTGTTTTCCTCCTAGTAGGTGCCCATTGGACCATTAAATTCCAAGAGTACTGAAACTTCTCAAATTCCTAAACCAGATAGAGCTTGTTTTTATTTTTTATTTCTTGGATTTTTATTTTTATTTTTATGTCTTGGATCCTCTGGGGCCAGAGAAGGTAACAACAGACAAGGTGGGTACACAGGCTGCTCCTCCATTCTCCTATCACAGTGGAGATATTCTCCATTTAGCCTCATGCTAACAAAGAATGCACATTTGGCATTGCCTCCTTCTATGGTTCCATGTAGCATAGCTCTGTCACGCCTTGGAACCAGGGGAGGCATTTTGAGTATAATTAAGAAGATCATTTTGTCTAGAGGTAAAATTGTCAGGCGGCCCACAGCTCTCAATAATGGGAACAATGCAGACTGACTTCTAAGCGTTCCATGTTTTTATTCAGCTGGAAAGCCACTGTCAACTCAGCTGTGAGCTCTGCTCACCCCCCACCCCTTCCCAGCAATGGAAAATGAAACTCAGATGCAATATCTCTTCTAATGTTATTGCGGAGGCCTAGCCGGAGCAATTGGGGTGTTTGATGTGAAGTTGAAATACATAAAGAGATAAATGGTTTAATTTGAATCAATATTAATTTGGGACAATTCACTTTTAACTCGCCTTTCACAGCAAATACAATTATTCTGCTCAGACATGAACCAAAAATTTGTTCTCGTTCAGAAGCCTGAGAGCAAAACTGACAGAAATGTTTCTGGGGCTGAAACACAGTTTTTATTGTTGTGGCTTTGATCAGGCCCAATGCACAAGATGATAAATGAGGAGGAAATTATCTGGATGGCCAGGAGAGTTCGTCTCTGGCTCTCATCCACCAAGAGAGGACGCGAGCAAAGGAAAATGCATGGAAAATGATGTGGATTTAGGGTCAGAGGATCACATTCAAGAGTCTGAAGATGTCCCACAGCCCAACTGGGCCTAAGACTTTTCCCCAACATTTTATTTAGGAAGAAAATTAGGCCCAAGGGTAGGTAAGTGACCTGTTTCAGATCACAGCAGTGGTGTCAGAATTTCTATCTGAACCCCAGTCTGCTAGCCATAAAGCTACTGCTCTTTGCATTATCAGTGGAAATTGAGATTCAGAACCTGCCCTTAACTCTCATTCATTTGATCACAGGTAAATCATTTAATCCTCAATGAAATTCAGTTTCTTTCTCCATAAAATGGGAAAAATAATACCTGCTGTACCTATCTCACAAGGTTATTGGGAGGATAAACCAATGAGCATTTATTAAATGCCTAACTTGTGTTGAAGCCTTTAATAAACACTGGAAATATAAGCTAAAAACAAAACCATCCCTGTTTACAAGGAACTTAACTGGAAGAGTCAGAATAGTCACATGTAAGATATAAGTAAATACAAAATATATCCAGAAGTCTATGGCTATAATGAAGTCATAGGGCATCTTGATGGCTCAGTGGATTGAGCGCCAGGCCTTGGGATGAGTGGTCCTGGGTGCAAATCTGGCCTTAGAAACTTCCTAGCTGTGTGACCCTGGGCAAGTCACTTAACCCCTATCGCCTAGCCCTTATCCCTCTTCTACCTTGGAACCAATACAGAGTATTGATTCTAAGATGGAAGGTAAGATTCTTTTAAAAACCTAAATTATTATTATTTTTTTAATTAAAAAGATGCCATGGCTAAATGGCACAGTAGAATGTTTAACTTGGAGTCTAGAAGACTTGAATTCCAATTCCACTTTAGTCACTTACTAATTATGTGACCCTACACAAGTTCTTTACCTCTATTTGCTTCAGTTTCCTCAACTATAAAATGCAGATGATAATAATACCTACCTTCCAAGGTCATTTTGAGGATCAAATGAAATATATTTATAAAGTACACATTAGATGCTCCATTAGTACATTTTTCTCTTCCCTCTTCCCCTATGAAGTGTATTGTAAGTATTTAAGAATTCATAAATGTCAGTTAACTATTATTATTATTTTCTGATACCTAGGGTCACAGATTTAGGGGTGGAAAGGACCTCAGTAGAAATCAAATCCATTCTCCCTCCCCACATAGATGAGGAGTCCACATCCTAAAAAGGATATGAGACTTATCTTATTGAACCCACAAGTTCTCAATAACACTATTTAGACCCAGGTCTTTTGCTGCAAAATCCAGACTTCCTGACTTTGCAATAGGGTGATACCTAGGTCAAGAATTTGGCAACTAAGATTCAGGAAATGCATATCTTCCACTTGCTCTTGTGCATGCTTCTATTAAATTACTTATTATTGTAATCATTTAATTACAATTAAGATAGATCTTAGCTTTCCAGCATTTTTTCCGCTTCACTGAGGCTCCACATTCCTAAGTAGAACTTTGACTAAGCATTAAAGGGTCAAAGAAATTAGAACTGGAAGGGACAGAACTTCAGGGAATCTGAGATGGAACAGAGATAATTCAGAGGTAATCTAGTGTGATACATGTTGGAAATTTCACCCCCTCCATAACCATGGCTGATGGACCTTCCGGCTTCACTTGTAGACATCTAGGAAGGGAGAATAGACCATCTCTTTCCACTTTTGTACATCTCCAATTACTTTGAAGATTTTTTTTCCTTTATATTTTACCCAGCTTTGCTTTTCTCTTTCCTCTCATTGCTACAAGTTCTCCCCCATGAGAACAAATAGAACAAGACTAATGCCTCTTGCTCATAACATCTTCCATGTACTTGAAAACTGCTTAACTGCTTCTCCGAAGGCAGATTTTGTACAGGCTACACAGCCCCATTTCCTCCAACTTATACTCATGTGGTGTCTGCTCTAAACTCTACCCTCTGAGGCCAAGCGGGACAAGCTAAGTCTCCTTATATGGTAGTTCTTCAAACACTTTTGGTGCCATGTCGCCAATAAATCTCTGCAAACGTCTTTAAATCATCACCACATTTATCCACTTACCAACTTTTGTATTTTCTTAAACCCAATTCTTTTTTATTAATAATTTTCAGCAGAGTTGATCTATAGCTTCTTTTTTTTTATAATCCCTTAACTTCTGTGTATTGGCTCCTTGGTGAAAGAGTGGTAAGGATGGGCAATGGGGGTCAAGTGACTTGCTCAGGGTCACACAGCTGAGAAGTGTCTGAGGCCGGATTTGAACCTAAGACCTCCTGTCTCTAGGCCTGACTCTCAATCCACTGAGCTACCCAGCTGCCCCCCATCTATAACTTCTTGAACCCTTTCCTTCCAATTATTTTTTGCAACATTTCATTTGAGATTCTGGACCATTTATTCTTCTGTATGAATCCATCCCCTGCTCCCTCCACCAGTGTTTTGATTAGTATGCTTTTGGATAAATATTGCAATTTTAATGATAACATCATGGCTTAATAATTAGTAATCATCCCCCAAACACACACACTTTTTCCATCGGTTTATTTCTGTGAAGAAAGTTTTGCTCAGGGATTCCACTGTTAGATATATACCCCTGAACATGTCATTTAGAAAAAGAAAACTCCTATGTTCACCTGATACTTTTTATTACTATTACTAGAAGCAAAAAAATCTATACCAAAGTAGATACTTACCAAGGGAGAAATGGCTAAGCAACTTGTGGCATGTGAATGTGATGGGATATTACTTTGCTATAAGAAATGAACGTGATGAATAGTGAGAAGCTTGGAAAGAATTAAAGGAGGTGATGAAAAATAACACGAAGTGACAGGAAAACAACATGCACAACAACTACAACAATGTAAATGAAGAAAAAACTATAAAAATAATCAAAGGTGACTAGTTAAAATAATAAAAACCAAAATTGCTCCCAAATAAGATATTTTTGGAAGATAATACCTCCTTCCTTTCCAAGAAATCATGGCGCTCTCTCTCTCTCTCTCTCTGTCTCTCTATATATATGAATAAAATATCCATTCATATATATGCATAAACAGTCATTCATATATATGCATAAGCATTCATTAATATATAGATGCAACCATACATACATGCATGAGCATGTATGTGAATATTATATATTTATAATTATATAACATAATAATATTTAT
>NC_058132.1:37899512-37916971 GCF_016433145.1 Gracilinanus agilis
AGAGAGAGAGAGAGAGAGAGAGAGAGAGAGAGAGAGAGAGAGAGAGAGAGAGAGAGGAGATGATATTTTTGGGCTGCATCCTGGAATCTTGGTTAATTTTCATACTTGACCTGGTTCAAGGGACCTCACTGATCATGTAGTTCAATGGCCTCATCTTATACTTCAAGATTTTCAGGCCCCGTGAGATTAAATGATTGCCTAGATAGTGTAAGCCAGAGCTAGAATTTGAACCCAAGGCCTAACCCTTTTCCTCCAGAGTTGTCTCTCTACTGGTATGAATGTGAGGTGATTTGCAGAGGTCAGGAGGCAAAGGAGGGCAGGTCGGGTTCCAAAGAAAAGATTGTTCTGAGTGTTGGAAGAGCCATGCTTGAACTACTTGTGTTATCTTATACAAGCCACTTCATGTTAAATGAGAGGGTTTGACCAAATGATTGCCAAAGACTTTCTTCTTTCAAAGATAACAACATCATACCTGAGTCCTATTCCTCTTTGTTTCCTCCCTGGACCTCTATTCTGGAGAGAACTCATGCAAGTTACATCCCTATACAGCTACCAGTCAAGGAGTCTTAGACTAGTTCTCCACTTTCACCATCTCTCCATTTCTTCTACTCCCATGTTTATTCTCACTTATATCCTATATCAATTGAGTCTCTATGTGTCTATTATCACCATTGTGTTAACTTCTCAAAGGTAGGAACCATATCTGCCTTTCTTTTGTATCTCTCCCCAAAGTTCCTGGCCTAGTGTCAGACACAAAGAAAGTACTTGATAAACATATGTTGAGTGAGTGATTCGATTCCATATAGAGAAAGCTGATTTGGTGCTAAATGAACAGGAAACTCTGAACTTTGAAGAGAAGCTTGGCAAGTATACACTCTAGGCTGCAAAACCAGTGGTAAGAAAACTGTCCCTTTACTGGAAAGGAAATATGCTATATGAGAAAGGGCAATCTTTTGGAAAACAAACGTGCCAGGCTCTAGTCCTCAGAAGCATCACAGATAAGCTGCATGAGGTTTGGAAAAGGCATTACAACCCTTTGGCCTCATTCTCCTTACATGAGAAATGGAGGTTTTGAAATGGGTGATCTACAAGGTCTCTTGAAGTACTTGCATTCTCTGTTTTATTCAATTTCCTCCCTTCCTATGACAATCTATGTTGTAAGGACACCTTTGCCCTGACGATCTTTGTTTCAAAGTTTTCCCAATCCTGATATATATGGAACTCTTCCCCACTGAACTCAGATTTAACATTCTGTTTTCTGAAGCCCCTTCCAATAGTACATGTTATATTCTAAGCCTCTTCCCAATTCTGCTATTCTGTGATTTACAGTCTCTTCTACCTGTGAAATTCTCTATTCTAATGGCTCTACTAATAACTTTCTTTATTCTGTTTCCTCTCAGCTCTGACATTATCTACTTTAAAAATCCAACCAGCTCTTAACATCCCATGTTCTGAGCACCCTCCTAGCTTTTGCAATCAAATGTCCTAAAGGCCAGCTTTAACATTTTATATTTTAAGGACCCTTCCAGATCTAATATTCTATGTTCCAAGTAAATATCTTTGTCTGAAATTTTATGTTCCAAGCTCCCCTCCAACTCTGACATTTTTTGTTACAAAGATCCTCTGAGCTCTAATGTTCTATTATTTTATGCTTAAAGTGGAACAGCAATAAGAGGGTTAGATTCGTTGGGTGGGAGATGATCCTACCTTTTGTGATATTCCATATATCACATTTTAAAATGGAAATAAACTAATATGTCTAACCTAATTGGAGATTGCCTCTAGATTATCATTTCCAGTTAAGGACTGAAGACTTAAAACATTCTCAGACCAAAAGCTCTGATTTACAGCTCATCCCAAGTTGACCTAGATAATAAATCCTCTTCAGACCAGATTCACAAGTACATCCTTGTCCCCCTGTTGGGCATATCTAAAAGACGTTGAAGAAACAAGGATGTAGGTTGTGCCAATTCTATTCTGGGACTGGAATTCAAGGCCCTTTGACATTTTCTGATGAAAGAAAGGCCCAGTGCCCCAGGCTAAATCTGGGATGTGGTCTTCTCCCTGGGAAGCCCACAGATCACAAGGAGGTCAAAAGTGGCTACGTATACAAGAATACAGTTTAAGGAATTATTGCCTTTTGGGTACTAGAAGTAAAAGAGGTCCCCTAAGCACCAAAAAAAAAAAAAAAAAAAAGGATTTATATAGCATATTATGGTTGGCGAAGCACTTTACTTGTTATCTTATTTTATCCTAAGGAAATGGAAAAAAAGGAAGCTAGGAGTCAGGGCTGGCAATAGAATGGTGGAGTAAAAAAAAAAAACAACAACAACAACATAGAATTTGTTAGAAGGCATGAAATGGTGTAATAAAAGGAAGATAGTAAAAGAAATTGAGATTGTTCTAATTCTGAGTGTGCAACCTGTATTCCCTGAGGGTCAAAGGAGACTGTAACTCAAAATCAAATAAGAGATTGGGGAAGTAGGAATCTCAACAATAAAGTGAGCAGGCTGGGCTGTGTGATCTCAGTGGTCCTATATTCAAAGTAACTCATTATGGGTGACAATGAAGTGATGAAAAGAACAAGGATGGCAGGTTAATGAAAAGAACACCTTTCAGAATCCTAGCTCTCATAGAACCACAAATAGCCATATAGACTTCATTGCACTCATACACCCATAGGTGCCAATAGTTCAGTCACTCTGTTTATACCTGTGAAAATCTCAATATAGAGTACTTTTCATGTACTTTGAATTGTAGTAGTAGTAGTAGTAGTAGTAGTAGTAGTAGTAGCAGCAGCAGCAGCAGCAGCAGCAGCAGCAGCAGCAGCAGCAGCAGCAGCAGCAGCAGCAGCTAGCATTTATATAGTGCTTTAATATTTATAGAGAACTTTACAAAGAGGATTTCTTTTTTTTTTAATCTCTTACCTTTCACCTTAGAATCAATGCTATGTATTCATTCCAAGGTAGAAGAGTGATAAGAGGTAGTCAATGAGGGTTAAGTGACTTACTCAGGGTCACACAGTTAGGAAGTGTCTGAAGCCAGATTTGAACCTAGGGCCTCCCATCTCTAGGCCTGGCTCTCAATCCACTGTACTACCCAGCTGCCCCCAAGAAAATTTCATTTTATTCTAATGAAAGCCCTAGAAGATAGGTCTCATTATTCTTCATTTTATAGATGAGAAAACTGAGACAGAGATTTTAAGTGACTTGACCAGGGTCACACAGTTAGTAAGTATTTGAGGTCAGTTTTATCTGCCTAGCTAGAGGCTTTTCAATCTGTCTCAGAAACCTTAAAACCCTCTCTAAATTTTCAGGTGATAGGTAATCAGTACTCAATTATAGGATGATTCCCAGAAAATGGAAATGGCTTTCTTTTTGGCTTGCACATATATGTTTGAAGTTTCTCTCTTGTTCTTTTGCTGATTAATCAAGTCACTTCAGCAAGATATTGAAGGATGAACTATGAACTAAGGGAAATAATGTGATCTAAAGTAATTGTTTTGAGATTATTTATTTCTACTTAATCATATAATCTCAGATTTAGAAAAAAAATTCAGAAGACCAATGTTTTCCAATCCATACTTACCTAGGAATCCCTCAATAACATCACAGTGAGTAGATTCATTTACCAAGTAGTCAGGAGGACAGAGGTGCACCTTCAAGGGTCATCTACTTCCATCTTAACTACACCATCAGAACTAATGGTTTAGTGATCACATTTAACTCAGTCCATCCATTAGTCAACAAACATTCACTAAGTGCTCTAAGTCATAATTCTGCCAGACACTGTATTAAGTATAAGGGAGTAAGGGGAAGACCTGCTCTCATGTTGCTTATAGTCTAATGGGGGAAGCATAAAAAATGACTAAGTATAAATAGGAAAAATACAGAAAATATTGGAGATAATAGAAAGAAGCATGAAGTTGTAATATTAAGAGAGATTAAAAAGGCTTCTCTTGGGAAACCAGGAGGTAGATAGAAGGTGGGTGAATGTACCTGGCATGGGGCACAGACAGTAAAAATTCCCTGGAGCCAAGAGATGGAATGCCTTGTTCAAGGAACAGCAAGAAGAACGTTGTCACTGGATAGCAAAATATGTGAAAGGAGAGTAAAGCATATGATTAGAAAGCTGTGTAACCATGGATGAGGTTATGAAGGGCTTTGAATGCTAAAGAGGATCATATATTTAAAATATTTAATTCTGGAAGTGATAGGGAACACATAGAGTTTATTGAATAGAAGAGTGACATAATCTTACCAGAACTTCATGAAGAGCCATTTGGGAATTGAGTGGAACATGAACTAAAGTAGGGAGTGATATGGGGCAAAGAAGTCAACTATTGCAAGAGAATAGTCCAGATGGGAGGTATAAATGTATATACCAGGTTGGTGCCAATGCCAGAAGAGAGAAACAGATATATATTGGAAACATTACAAAGACAGAATTGACAGAATTTAGTAATAGATTGAATATGAGGAGAGTGAGGAGTCAAGGTTGTGAGCCTGAGTGACTGTAAGCATGATGGCAACCTTGACAATATTAAGGAAGTTAAAAAGAGGCAGGGTTTGGAGGGAAAGTTATTGAATCCAGTTTAAAGTATGTGTGCAAGATGTCTATGGGACAGCCAATCTGAAATGCCCAATAGGCAGGTGAAGTCATGAGATTGGAGGTCAGAAGAGAGGTGAGGACTGAAAAATAGAACTGGGAATCAGCAGCACAGAGAAGATAATTGAATTCAATGAATATTCATTAAGCATTCATTCTATTTAAATAGACACTGGGGTTTTTGTTCAGTCAATCTAGTCATCTCTAACTCTTCATGACCCTATTTGAGGTATTCTAATATGGCAAAGATAGTGGAATGGTTTTCCATTTTCTTCTCCAGTTCATTTGAAAGATGAGCATCCTGAGGTAAGTGTATGAGGCAAGATTTGAATAATTGAAGATGAGTCTTCCTAATTCTAAGCCTGGCACTCTATCCACTGTACCACCTTGCTGCCCTGACACTGGGGTTACAATGACCCAGACTAAAGACTTTCTGCCCTCAACAAACTTGTATTCTTCCAGGGCCATAGAATATGGAGGCAAATATGTATATCATTAAAAATGGGTACTGGGTTTACAATTTAGTTAATTGAGTAACTAAAACTAATAATTTCATTTGAGAAACCTAAATAAGAGGTAAAATGATGTAAGACTTCACTGAGGAATGAATAACTGAGTTGAGTTTTGAAGAAAGAATATGATTCTGTGAGGCTTCTTTCCAGACACTGAAGCTATATTGTGCAAATGCATAGAGAGAAATGAAAGTTTTGTGTGTGTGTATATATGTATATACACACACATATATACATATATACATACACACACACACACACACACACACACACACACATATATATATATATATCATCTAGTATTTTGTTGTTAAAGGAGTTTGTGGGTGAGAGTAAAATGAATTAAGTTTGGAAAGTTAGAATGGCAGTAGACCATGAAAGTCCATGCTTCTAGGTTAGATAGCATGCATTTTATACTATGGGCAAATAATATGTAAGTTCTTTCGTATGGAAAAAAAAATCCTTTGGTGTTTACATCACATTTATTTCCCTACAAAAAGACAGGAAATTAACCAATGCAGCGACACTCTGTCTGTATGCAGTTCCACATTCATAGCATACCAACTCTCCAAGAAAATATATTGAATTCAGTAAGTATTTTTAAGTGCTCACCATGTGCTAAATAATATACTAGACACAAAGACAAAACAAAACTCATTCTTCAGGCCTGGAGGTGGAGGTGCTGAGTCCTGGGTTCAATCTGACTTCAGCCATTTCCGATCTCTGTGACCCTGGGCAAGTCACTTGACCTCAGCTGCCTAGCCTTTATCACTCTTCTTCTTTGGAACAGATACTTAGTAGTGATTGTTTTTTTTTTTGGCCTTTTTTAATATTTTATTTTCCCAATTATATGTAATAACAATACCATACATTTTCTGAAAGTATGAGCACCGAATTGTCTCTCTCTCTCCCTTTCCTAACCCGCCCCCCCTCCCGGAGATGGTAATCAATCTGATCTAGGTTATACATGTATGATCATGCAAAACATACCTCCATGTTGGACCTTCTTATAAAAGATTAGTCATAAAAAACCCAAGCCCCATAATAAACAAACAAATAAACTCAAGTGAAAAGTAATATGCTTTGATCTACATTCCAACTCCAACAGTTCTTTCCCTGAAGGCAGATATCACTTTTTGTCATAAGTCCTTCAGAATTGTCCTGGAATTGCTGGTATTGCTGAAAATAACTAAGCCTTTCACATCTGATCATTATTCACTATTGCTGTTACACTATACAATGTTCTCATGGTTCTGCTTATTTCACTCTGCATCATTTAATGTAGGTCATTACAGTATTTTCCTTAATATGAATTGTAAGATAGAAGGTAAAAACAAAAAAAAAATCCTCATTCTGTTCTTGGTTATTTAGTGCTATTGTGAAAGAGAAGTCTTTATTCCCTTTGTCTATTTTGAATTAATCAACCAAAAACCTAAAAACCCCTACTTAACACTAAGTAAGGGGGTTCACAAGTCACTTACTTGGAGACCTCTACCCTTTTATCTCAATCAGCCAGAAACCTGTGAATCCTTTGGTAAGGGTTTATACTCTCAGAGGATGAGAGGTGGATACCACAGCCACTGCCTGCTCTGGGCAGTGCTAGGCAATTTTGGAAGCTGTGATTAGCCCCTATGAAGAGAGGAAGGGACAGAAAGTGATGTGAAAAAAGGACTATAAGAAGTCCTGAACTTCCTGTCCAAGTGGTCTTTGGCTTGGAGCCTCAGCTGGTGACTTGCCTCTTGGAGGTAACTTTAGACTATGACCATGACTTCAAATTGGGACTTTGGCTCTTGGACTGCTTCTTGAAGGACTGCTCTTGGATCTTCTCCTTTGGACTTCATATTGGGTAAGTGAGTAGCTGGTCTTCTCTTCCTGGCTTCTGGAGAGATTAGTTCCAGAGAGGCCTCCTTTTCCTGGAGGAGGCTGCATTGGTGGAACCTTTGTAAGGCATCACCGGATCCTCTGGCTGAGGGTTAATAAGCCTTGCTGGGGCTGAGCCAAACACTGGAACAACATTTAGTGTGATAAGCTAGACATTTTCTCTACCATCTTCTTACATTTCTCTACTTTCACTCTTTGTACCTCTGTAAATAAAAGCTACTAAAAGTCACTTGACTTGACCTATAACATTTTTTAATCAGTGACCACAATATTAATTTAGAATTCTCATATTTTAGTCAAACCTCTAAATTTAATCCCTACACTTCCAAGAAAGGAAGTACTTTCCTTCATCTCATCACCAGGTCAAGATTGATCACTATAAATAACCTTCAGCCAACTTCATTTTAATGTTCTTTTAAAATTTGAATAATTGTAATTCAATTTTATAAACAACTTATTGGTACACTGACTGGAGCCTTGATGAATTTGGAATCTGGAAGATTTGAATTTGAATACAGCCTATATGCTTATTGGCTATGTGATTTTAGGTAGTTCATTTAATCATTGTCTGCCTCAGTTGACTCATTTGTAAAATGGGGATCATAACAGCATATCTTTCTTAGGTTTGTTTGAGTTTAAAAATGAAATGATATTTGTAAAATGTATTGCAAACTTTAAAATACTATAGATACATAAGTTGTTGTTATATTGGTTTTTTGCTTTTGGTTTTTTTTTTTAAACCCTTACCTTCTGTCTTGGAATCAATACTGCGTATTGGTTCTAAGGCAGGCAGAAGAGTAGTAAGGGCTAGGGAATGGAGGTTAATTGACTTGCCCAGGGTCACACAGCTAGGAAGTGTCTGAGGCCAGGTTTGAACCTAGGACCTCCTGTCTGACTCTCAATCCACTGAGCCAGCCACCTGCCCTCTGTTATATTGTTTTAATGATTCTGGTGACAACTCTCTGTATCCATTCATGCATACTTTCCATTGTTTTTCTAAATGCAATTAGTCAACAAATATTTTAGTTCCATTTTTATGTATCAGGCTTTGTTTTAAGTGTTAATGATATGATCAAATGAAACCATTCCAAGGCAATAACTTATGTTACTGAAGAAGTAAGTATTCTAATAGAGGAGACTTTATGAATCCCATTCCAGGTCATAATTACTACCTGAAGGTATCTGTCAGGTCTCAGTCCTGGGCTTTCTTTCTGGATATATTCTTTCATTTGGTGATTTCATCAGCCTTCATGGATTCAATCATCATATAATTCTGATGAATCTCATATTTATTTATCTTTCTACTGACCTCCAGAATCTCCTATTGCCTACTCTTTATTAGACATCAGTGTCCTATAGACCTCAGGTTAAGTTAAACTCAACATGTCCAAAATTGAATTTATTTTCTTTCTTCCAAAATTTTACTCTTCTGAAATTCTCTTTTTCTTTTCTGGATGTGTCACCATTATTCTAGTCACTCAGGTTAACAACCTAGGTTTTAGCCCCAAATCCTCTCTCTGCATATCCAGTCATTGACCAAATTTCTTTGATTTTACCTTCATAAAGTCTCCGGAGTACTCTCTGCCTTCCTCCCTCCTTTCTTCTCTCTCAGCAAATGGGATTAAGTGTGTCCCTCTCTATTGGAGGGTGGAGCGGAGGAATAAAATGGAGGTCACTTTTCATTTTGACAAAATAAGACTCCATCTCTCCAAATCCAACTCTTGAAGAAGGGGAGAGAATCTAAGCCTCAAAACACTCAACACAAGAAAGCAAGAATGGCTTGGGACAATGTGTGGATGGGTAAAAAAAAAGCAGCTAACTCTGAAGGGTAAGAGCAATTCCCATGAGAAGAAACTCTGTGGGGTTGCCCCCCAAAGTCCCTGTATCAATGACATCAAGAAGTGAGAGAACTTAAGGGCCCAAGTTCAGGAACCAATTTTATGAGGGGGTCCAGGAGGGCAAGATGACTCTTCTCCAGGACAATACCTTCCACTGAAGCTTGAATTTTTTTTAATTCAAAATTTAATTTGACAGGTCAAATACCTGCTGCTAATTTCAAGAACTGGTCACTATAGTCAAATTCTAGCTCCTTGCCCATTGGGATATGTTGAGAACTAAGGAAGGCGATTCAGGGGAACCTGATGTCAAGACAAGTTCAGCATGAAGACTCAAATAAGGATGATGTTGGGTCACACAAATGATTGATAAAATGGCTTATGTTGCCATAGTATCAGCACCAATGCAGTACACCTCTCCATCATTATTGTCCAGTTCAAAGAGGTAAGAGTCATCTTCTCACACATCTACCTTGGCATATGAGATAATTTCCCCCAAATACTCACAGGTGAAGGTCCTTTGGGGAATGGTCTGCAATGCATGGATACCATAATCCATCTTAGTGGTATAGTAGAGCTATAGCCATATCTTGATACCACTTTGGATCACTTGATTCTTGCAGCTTCTCTAGCAGGCACAGGCCTGGTTAGACTCAAAAATTGGGTGTGGGTTTGGGGGTGGGGGTGGGATGGGATGGTAATACTCAATCTTATTTAACTCCTGAAGCAAACATCCATACTTGTCATACCAGAATTGAATACTGAGTTGGGCTCAGAGACAATTGCAACTTGAGCAGTCATCCACACAGGTGCAGTGCTGCAGGTGTGTGAAGTTTGGGTAAATATGCAGAATTAAAGTTTTATAGTTCTCAGAGATGTACTTATAATATTCAGGGCATAACTCCCCATCCGCCCTCAATTTATCTTATATATAACTTATTTGTACCTTGTTTAGGTATTTTCTTATAATTAAACTCCTTGAGAACTTGGACTGTCTTTTGCTTTTCTTCATAGTGCCATCAATTACTTGCACACAGGAATCGCTTAATAAGTACTTCTTGGTAGACATACTGAATAAAATGTGTGCAAAATAAATATCAGTTGGTTGTGGGAAACTGGACATGAACTTCAAAGGCAATCCAAAAAGGTTTCACAAAATCCTTATTTCTGTCATTTGCTATAGAAAAATAAGTATCAGTTATAGTCCTAGGTCACAATTAATCTCCCAATGATCTCTTGACAAAATGTAATCCTGACTTTTAATATTAGTCTGCATTATTATCATTTTCTCTATCACTTTCTTAATTTTCAACAATCAGCAAAACAAGAAGTGAAACTCTGATTTGTAGTATTTTCCAATTTAAATGCTTACAATGAAAATTTAACAATAGGTTCTTGGGATCTGGTTCCAACATATTTCTTGTCATTTCACAAACATTTGTTATTCAATTTCTTTCTAGTGTTGTTTTCCTATTACCAAGAAGGGTGAGGCACATATTTTGGTATATATAGTATAGTTTGGTATCTATATCTATATCTATCTGTCTATCTATAGCTATATCTTTATCTCTCTATATTTCTTTATTTCCGTATTTGACCTTATGGGGCATGCCACTAATGACTTCCAAATGCAGAAATGACAGGGTTTGAGTAGTTTCTTCAGGATATATTTTTTTTAACCTGTGGTTGAAGGTGGATTAAAAGAGAGAGGCAGAGACAGATAGAGACAGAGATAGGGATGGAGACAGAGACAGAGAAAGACAGAGACAGACTTAGGAGACCAATTACCATAGCCCAAGTAGGAGATGATGAGGGTTGTATGAATTAAAACAAGGGAGTAGGATCAAAATATTTTTGTTAAGTTAGAATCAACAAGCCTTGCTAAGTTATTGGCTATGAGCAATAGAAGAAACAGTTCAAAGATGACTCCAAGTGACTAGGAAGGTGTTATTTCCACTTTATCCCATGACTTAAAGCAGAAAACATATGACCTAGTAAAGGCCAAATAATTAATGCCCAAAATGTCCCTGAAGTTACCCAGTGGTTCCAAGAATTGTCATCCTAGTTTTAGAAATATGAATTGTACACGTAGAGGCTAAATGGCCTGCTCATAACTACAGAAAATGGGAGCAGAGTAGAATATGGAGTCATTAAAATGGAATGGTGACATATAGTTCCAAGTATAAAGCACAAGCTAGTCCTCAAGATGTTTCCTTGGGTGCTAAGCAGAAATTCTCTGACTACAAGTCCTAGGTTATGATCTCTAAAGCTTGCTGAGCTAAATTCATGGCAGTACTTGTGGAGAGAATGCTGATGTCCAGGGAAGTGCTTGGTCCCCGAGTTCATTAAGAATTTGGAGCCAAATAAAATGGGCAAGAGTGTGCTCCAGAGTAACACAACAGATAACCTCTTCCCTCATTCTGTCTTCACCAGCTTGCTGTGTTTAAGAAAAGAGGTATACCTTCCTCCTTCAATAGTAATGGTTTCCCTTTAACTTGAGATCTTTAAATGGAATCTGCATGACTACTTTTCAGATATAATGTAGGTAGGATTCTTGGTCTTGGACTGGTTGGCCAAGAAGATGTCTTCTAATTCCAAAATTTGGAGAAATTCCTTTAATCCACACTATACTGACCAGTGTGAATCCTAGGCATGGGGAAAATACAAAAGCCTAAAAATAGAAAATGGAATTCTGTGCAAAAAGAATAAAGAAATTGCATTTGGCTATGTTCTAGAGTGAGAGAAGGGGAAAATATATATAATAATGCTGGAAAAATAGGGAGAAAATAGGTTGTGAAGACTAAAGGCAAAACAGAGGGATTTATATTTTAACCTAGACACAAAAGGAAGTAATTAGAGTTTAATGAGGAGTGGATTCTGACCTGTTCTTACAGAAAATCATTGTGTCTCCTGTGAGAATGAAGAAAACTGAGCCAGGGAGCCTAAATAGAAGACCATTTCCATTTCAGAGGCTGGTAACCTATAGTTTTTGTGGAGATCCAATTCTCAACTCCATTCTTGATTCATCTTTGAAATTCCAGTGACAGTGTCTAGAAATCACTTTCTGAGAAGAATCTGTTGACAGTCAAACCTTAGATGAGTGAATGTTTGACTGGTGTAGTAACTCCCCAAACTATTAAGCATTCATTTCTGGTTTTTAACTCTGCCACTTCCTGACCCCAAGAATTCTGTCCTTGTACTAACTACTATCTCAGGGTCCTTTGACACAGGTACATTTTTTTAAACTAATGTTTTAAAATGTATCAGTATAATACTGCTGCTGTATTATTCCTAGCAAGGATGAATTTTTGAGTAGTCATTTAGTTATGTATTAAACACAGCACTTATCCTTAAAAAAAATCAGTAAGGGCTTTGAACATTGATTTCTACCTTGGGGCTAAATGTGTTTCTTTTGGGAAATGATGGCAGAATAAAGGATGTTTTGATCTCCCTTTCTTTAGTCTCGTTTGGTTTTATCTGCAGCATTTTTCTATTTTTTATTTTTTAATAAAAAATCATTCATGGCTTTTGATAGTTCATTTGTTAAATGCTCTTTTTACTCCATCCCCATCCTCATCCTTTGAATTAATAGAAAAGACATTTTGTTGTGTATAAGTTAGATATGGAATCAAAGAGGTCTGGATTTGAGTTCTGCCTCTGGAAATTTCTAGATATTTCACCCTTAACTCTTGAGCCTCAGTTAATTCATCTGTATTGTGGAATAATAGTAAAAATTATAACTATGAGGATGACAACAGTTCTACAAAGCTTAAAAGTTTGCAAAGCATTTTTTTATATTCTCTCATTTGATTATGACAACAATTCTTTAAGGTAGACATTGTTATTTTCTCCATTTAACAAATGCAGAGCCTTGACAATCACATAGCTAGTAAGACTGTGGCTAGATCTGAACTTATGTCTTCCTGACTATAGGCCCAGGGCTTTCCCAACTTCAACAGTAACTATCTGACTCAGCATTGTCAATGAGGTTCAAATGAGGTAATGAGCTCTTTGTAAAATTTAAAAGTCCATCTGAGAAAATTAATATAGCACTGGATGTGAAGTCAAGAGGACCTGGAAGTGAATCTTTCATTAGATACCTGGATATAGGAACTCTGGGCAACTATTGGAAGCTACCTCTCATATATATCAGAATAGGCAGTCCTTTCATATTTAGAAGACTAAATGGCCACTGAAGCATTTGTAGTGATGATACTATTTTCTGAAGTCATAGATTCACTGCACCTCAGTTTCCTCATCTGAAAAATGGGCATAATAATAAAATCACTGTCCAAACAAGACATAGAAAAGTTGTAAAAGAAATAATTTTGACTACATTAAATTAGAATGATTTTGGACAAAGAAAATCAATGCAACCAAGTTTCAAAGGCAAAAAAACAGACTGGAAAAAATCTTTAGAGGAAGTATCTCTGATTAAGGTCTCATTTCTCAAATATACAGAGAATTGAGTCAAATTTATCACAAAGGATTCCTTAAATGACAAATGGTCAAAGACATGAATAGGAAATTTCTAGATGAAGAAATTGAAAATTTCCTTAGTCATACAAAATGTTCCAAATCACTATTAATTAGAGAAATGAGTATTAAAATAACTCTGAGGGACAACTTCACACCTACCAGACTGGATAATATGACAAAAAAGGAAAATGATAAATATTGGCAGAATTGTGGGAAAATTGGAAAACTAATACACTATTGGTGGAGTAGATAATTGGCATTACTATTCTGGAAATCATTCTAGAACCACTCTAAGAGGGCCATAAAGCAATACAAACCCTTTGACACAGCAAGACCACTACTAGATTTGCATCACAAAGGGATTAAAGATAGGGAAAAAAGACATTTAACAACAACAACAAAACATTTATAGCAGCTCTTTTTGTGGTGGTAAATAACTGGAAACAGAAGGGACATCCATCAACTGGGGAATGGATAAACAACTTGCAGTACATGATTATGTGCCATAAGAAATGAAAAACAAAATGATCATGCAGAAACACATGCAAAATCTAGAAAGACATATGAAGTGATGAAAGTGCAGTGAGCAGAACCATGACAACATTGTATGAAGTAACAGCAATAAAATATGATGTTCAACTGTGAATGTCTTAACTATTATCAACAAAGCAAGCATCCAGGATAACTCCAAGGGACTCATGATGAAAAAGGATATTTACTCCTATAGAAGAAACTGATAGAGTCTTGTGAAAAGGGAATTCTTTGTTCTTTTTTTCTATTCTGAGTTTACACTTGGGAAAGGGAATCCTTTATTCCCTTTGTCTATTTTGAGTTAACAATAACTTCAGGGGACAGGTGGGTAGCTCAGTGGATTGAGAGCCAGGCCTAGAGATGGGAGGTCCTAGGTCCAAGTTTGGTCTCAGACACTTCCCAGCTGTGTGACCCTGGGCAAGTCACTTGACCCCTATTGCCTATCCTTACCACTCTTCTGTCTTGGAGCCAATATTGGCTCCAAGACAGAAGGTAAGAGTTAAAAAAACAAACAAACAATAATTTCAATACCCCTAGTTAGTACCTCACTAGATTGTGAAGACAGGATTAATTTTCCTTTGTCTAATTTTGAATTGAATAAACGAAAGCTTGAACACTCTACTTAGCACTAGGTGGAGGAACTCTCTACACTTTCAACTAAATCAACCAGGAAAGGAGAATTCACGCCTCAATTAGCCAGGAATCTGTGAACCCTTTTGAGAAGTGGTTCCCACAAACTGCCCCCTGGGCAGTGCCGGGCAATTTGGAAGCTGTGGTTGGCCCTTGTGAAAAGGGGAAAGTACAAGAAGCCACTATAAAAGGCCCTGAATTTCTGGGGCTAGAGAAGTCAGCTTCAAGAAGAAGGTCAGCTCAAGGAAGAAAGTCAGTCTATTGGAGGGAACTTGGGTGAGTGGATAGCTGACTTTCCTTTCTTGTCTTCTGGAGAGAGTTTACTTTCAGTTGAAGGTGAACAAGTCCTGGCTAAAACAAACAGTGAAGCAATACTTAGATAGGCTAATCTCTTCTCTACTCTTTTGTATTTCTCTGCTTTCACTCTTTTCACTTCTTTTGTAAATAAAAGCTATTAAAGTCATTTCAACCTGGAGTAATAATACTTTGAATCAGCAACCATCATTATAATTTATAATCTTTATATATTTTAGTCAAACCATTAAAATTTAATTCTTACAGTCTAAATGCAGATTAGAAGCATATCATTAATCATTTCATTTCCTTCTGGTATAAGCAATAGGTGTCTTGTTTCATGACATGATGAACATGGAAATGTATATTGTATGATAACATAGGTACAAACTATGTCATATTTGTTTCTTGGAAAAGGGGGAGGAGTGAAAGAGGAGAAAATATGGATTGCCAAATATCAGAAAATGATTATTAGAAATTGAATTGACATGTAGTCTGGAAAAATAATAATAATTTAAAATAATAATAGTGTCTCCTTTTCAGGGTTGTTTTGAGAATTTCACAAAGTTGAAGTTGCAATGGGGAGTGTGGGAACAATGTAAATAGTAACAACAACAAAACCCCCAAAATATGTAATATATGCAAAATGATTCCCAAACTTGGAGCTACTATACAAACAAGGGATGAGGATTGGATCTGTGATTTCATTGGCACAGAGTACTCCAAAGGGAAGAAAATCCTTTTACCTATACAGGTTACAATCTTCTTGGCAATTTTACTTCTTAGAGAATTGCCTGGAGAGCTTTAGAGGGTAAGTCATTTTCTCATGGTCATAAAGCTAGTCTTTGTTTGAGATAAGATTTGAACAAGGGTCTTTCTTATTTTGAGCCCATCCTTTATATCAGACTGGTTCTTTAATATGGAAATATAAGGTACTAATACTATCAATCTTGTTTCTTCCCACCATTGTAAGCCAGGTGAAGGTACAAAATCCTACTCAACTTCACAAGTACAAGATGGGGGAAGTGTGACTAGACTGTACTTTTTCTGAAAAAGATCTGGGGGCTTGGAGGAAAGCAAGCTAAATGAGTCAGTAGTGTGATGTGACAGTTAAGAATACTAATGTGGTTTTAATATTAAGAGATGGATACAGGAATAGAGAGGTTATGTGCCTGTTGAATTTTACACAGATCTGAATACATTTGGAGTTCCATGTTCATTTATAGGCATCAAAATTTTATAAGTATTTTTCAGGAAGCTGGAGATTATCTAAAGGAGAATGACCAAGATGGTGAAGGGCTTAAGAGTCAAGTCATATGAACATCAGTTGAGGAAGTGGGAGACTTCCAAAGACTTTTGTAGGGGAATAAAACAGCTATATGCTTTGAAAATGTATCATATGGAGATCACCGGGGAAGGGGGAAGCAAAAACATAATGAAACATCAAACTCTAATTATTAGAACTATCCAGAAATGGTCCTAAGGACAGCAAAGTTTCTCAGTGGATAGAGGGGCCCTGGGTTCAAATTGGTCTTTAGACACTTCCTAGTGGTGTCATTCTGGGCAAGTCATTTAACCCCAATTATCTAGCACTCACTGCTGTTCTGTCTTAGAACCAAAACTTAGCATGGATTCCAACACAGAAGGTAAGGGTTGTTGTTGTTGCTGCTGTTTTTGAGAGACAGAGACAGAGAAAATGGTCCTTCTGTGGTTGAAAGATGATTTTAACTTCCAGTTGCTTTGAAACAACTGCTTTATAGCATATTCTAGGGCTGCTACTTCTCTCTATGCTCAATTGTCTAGGAAGGCTGGAGTAAATTATGGTAATTGTGATCTAAAGTTTTGGGATATGTATGTGTATATGCATATAATTCATATGTGAGCACACATGCATATGTATACGTAGACATACATGCATATATATGTGTATGTGCATGTGTGTATGCCTTTGTGTGTATGTATGCATATAATTCTTCATCAGCTTCAGAATGACCTTGGCCTCTTAGATCTTATGAAATTTTATGTTTTTATGATTTATTTTGGTCAGAATTGCTCAGATAAGAATAAGAAGGAATGGGAATGGTGTTAGTAAGAATAGGTTCTATAAATGGATGAAGAGGCCACCTGGAAGACTGTAGGTAGCTGGGCTTTCAGAAAATTATATATATATATATATATATATATATATATATATATATATATATAGACACACACACACATACATATATGAGCTGGTTTAAAGTATGAGGAACAAGTTAATCTCTTGGACATTGACCTAGTAAAGCAGACATGGTGTTTATTAAGGGAATGGTGATTATGTAGATTTCACCATATTATTAACAGTAAATTAGAGTAATGTCTTGTATTGAGCACCTTTCCAAGCTACCTCACAGTCTCTGTGCCCATATATTAAATACATGCAGCCTCCATATATATAAATGGACCTGTTCCCCACTGGTAAATTACAGCCACTTCAGCTGGAAAATCACATGACACTTAGAGGTAATCTATAATGATAGCCAAGAGTGTGAAATTATAAAAAGGAATTATTTATTTATTTATTTATTTGTTTATTTATTTATTTATTTATTTATTTAATGAGGGACCTGGAGGTTCTCTACCATAGAGATGCATAGGGTTTAATCAGCCCACAGTGACATGAAGTAGAAACCATAGACAAGTAGGAGAA